>NC_086444.1:754861748-755161748 GCF_028390025.1 Pseudophryne corroboree
TACACCCTTCCTAGCCTGTATCAGGGTAGGAATAACTTTGCTCGGAATACCGTTCCGGGCTAAGATCTGGCGTTCAACAATGAATGAATTTGGGACAATGAATTTTCCAATTTGTGGATGTCTTCCTGTAGGATAGCCCTGTCTGCCAGTAAAGCTGGCAAGCCTGATTTGAAGAATCGGTGAGGCGGGAGTTCTTGAAACTCCAGTCTGTATTCCTGGGACACAATATCCTGTACCCAGAGATCCAGGCTGGACGACACCCAGACGTTGCTGAAACGTCGGAGTCTCGCCCCCACCTGCCCGTTTTCCAGGCTGTGTGGACCACTGTCATGCTGAGGATTTTGAAGAACCAGAAGGAGGCTTCTGGTCCTGGGAACCTGCAGGTGGAGGTTTTTTGGATTTTGCCTGTCCACCTCTAAAGAAGGTGATAGATGGGTCCACAGGAGCCATGGGCACTTTAAGACTTTTTTAGAGTGTGAACTGGCTCCTCCCTCCATGCCCCTCCTCCAGACCTGTTTAGAAAAATTGCCCAGGAGACTGGTCGCACGCTAGTGGAGCTCTACTGAGTTCTGCTTAAAGATTTTATGTTAGGTTTTTTATTTTACAGGGAGACTGCTGGCAACAGCCTCCCTGTTCGTGGGACTTAGGGGGAGAAGTAGGAACCAACTTCCTATGTAGTTTCATGGCTCTGCTTCTGCTGACAGGACACCATTAGCTCCTGAAGGGTACTGAACACTAGCTGTGGCTAGCGCTCACTCCCACAGCACGCTGTCACCCCCCTAACAGAGCCAGAAGTCAGAAGGTGGGTGAGTACATTACCGGAGGCCTGAATAGAGGGGAGCTCCGGTCATCGTGACGGCATAAGGTACTGCGCAGAGAACAGGTCGCTGCGCGAGCATGCTCTCCATTACACAGAGCCCAGCATGGGTGCAGGGCACGGGGGGGGGGGGTGATTCGGGAGGGGGCGCTCTGAGCAACATGAAACACCTACTCTCACTGGCAAGAAACGTAGTATACATGTATTTTACCTCTGTTTTTACACCCCCGCCAGTATAAATAATATTATTGCATTTTGCTGAGAAGCGCGTCATCACAGGTGGGCGGGGCTTCTCCTCAGACTGCCAGCACTCCCTAACTCAGCGCCATTTTCTCCTGCGGGTGTAAGGCTGAAGCAACGCTGGTCCTCCTCTCAACATCTGAACAAGTATCAGGGTGTTATAGAGGGGGGGGGGGGGGAGAGTATAGTTTTAGGTCTGTGGACCTATTATTGGCAATATATAGTGCTGAAAGTTTTTTTCGTATACATTTGATATTTAGACAGAAATCTTTAATAAGGCGCTGAGCTGTGAGCTGGCGACTCTTTTCTGTGTTCCTCTGACAGATTTCACTGTGGTTCTGTCTTCCGGTAGCCCCCCTGAGTGTCTGTGGTGAGAAATTACATGTGTGGGACATGTCAGAAAACGGAGGGAGCTCTTCCCCTGAGGAAGCCATTTTAGGTACACAGGAATGTAATGTGGTGGCGCTGCCGTCACAGCAAGAGCCTGAGTGGGTGAGAGTTACGCAAAAGTGTATCTAAAATTAATAAAAGATTAGATAAGTTTGAACAGCATGCAGAAAACTGGAGAAAATACGTGGAAGACGTGATTTTTGCTAGTCCTCCCTCCTCATCCACAGGGGACCCCTCCGGGTCACAAAAACGGTCATTTGCACAAGTAGTCCAGAATGATACCGACACGGACTCAGATTCCAGTGTCGACATTAGTGATTCCAGGGGGATTGAACCAAAACTGTCAAAAAGCATTCAATGTATGATTGTTGCAATTAGGGAAGTGTTAGAGGTTACAGAGACACCTCCTGTGCCTCAGGAAAAGGCTTATTTTAATAAAAATAAAAAGCCTGATGTAACGTTTCCTCCATCTAATGAACTAAATAAACTCTTTGAAGAGGTCTGGTCTAACCCAGAAAAGAAATTTCAGATTCCCAAAAGAATTCAGGCGGGTACCCCTTTCCTGAAGAGGACAGAAAAAAGTGGGAGTCACCCCCCCATTTTAGACAGTGCTCTGTCAAGGTTAACTAAAAAGGTGATTCTGCCTGCGCCTGGGACAGCTTCATTAAAGGAGCCGGCAGACGCAAGTTAGAGACAACGTTAAAATCTCTTTATGTGACAAATGGTACATTACTCAGACCTACCATTGCCTGTGCATGGGTGAGTAATGCTATAGAAAGGTGGTCAGAAAACTTGTCAGCGAGTATTGACACTATAGATAAAGATGATATGCTCCTTGGCGTAGAGTGCTGTGGATTCGTCAATGGAATGCAGACGCGGAGTCCAAAAGGAATATGGAGACCCTCCCATACAAAGGGGTGGCGTTATTTGGGGATCAGCTGGATGCCTTAGTTTCTGTGGCTACCGCAGGTAAGTCGACTTTTTTGCCTTACGCACCGGCTCCAGCAAAGAAGACGCATCACTCAAATCAGATGCAGTCCTTTCGGCCCAACAAATACAAAAAGGGCAAAAGTACCCCTTTCTTCGCAGGAAGAGGAAAGGGAAAAGGTAAGAAGCCCTCAACGACTTCAGGATCACAGGAGCAGAAACCATACTCCGCTTCTGCAAAAACCACAGCATGGGGCTCCTCTGTGGGAGTCCGCGCAGGTGGGGGCACGTCTGAAACTCTTCCGTCAGATCAGGGTACAATCAGATCTGGACCCTTGGATTTTAAAAATAGTGTCCCAAGGGTACAAGTTGGAGTTTCAAGACCTTCCCCATGCCGATTTTTCAAATCGGCCTTACCAGCTTCTGCTCAAGACAAAACAAATGTGACAGAAGCAATACAGAAATGTCAGGATGAAGTAATTGTCCTAGTTCCCTTGTCACAACAAGGAAGAGGTTTTATTCAAGCCTCTTTGTAGTCCCGAAGCCGGACAGCTCGGTCAGACCGATTCTAAATCTGAAAACACTGAATCTTTACCTCAAAAGGTTCAAATTCAAAATGGAGTCTGAGGGCAGTGTTCTCCAGTCTGGAGGAGAAGGAATTCATGGTGTCTGTGGACATCAAGGATGCTTACTTGCATGTTCCAATTTATCCTCCGCATCAAGATTACCTGAGATTTGCTGTACAGGATCATCATTACCAATTCCAAACATTACCATTCGGGCTATCCACAGCACTGAGGGTGTTTACCAAGGTGATGGCGGAGATGATAGTTCTCCTTCACAAGCAAGGAGTCAACATTATACCTTACCTGGACGATCTCCTGATAAAGGAGAGGTCCAGGGAAAAGTTGGTGCAGAGTATTGCTCTATCCCTGACAGTGCTTCAACAGCATGGTTGGATCATACATTTTCCAAAGTCACAGTTAGAACCGACGAGAAGATTATAATTTCTGGGAATGATACTGGACACCGAAGTACAGAAAGTATTTCTTCCAGTGGAAAAGGCTCTGGAAATTCAGAAGATGGTCAAACAAATTCTGAAACCAACGCGGGTATTGATTCATCAATGCATATGTTTGTTGGGAAAGATGGTAGCATCCTACGAAGCACTGCAGTACGGCCACTTCCATGCCAGAGTATTCCAGTGGGATTTGTTGGGCAAATGGTCTGGATCACATCTACACATGCATCAGAAGATAATCCTGTCGACAAAGACAGAATTTCGCTCCTGTGGTGGCTACACAGTTCTCACCTCCTAGAGGGACGCAGGTTCGGGATTCAGGACTGGATCCTGGTGACCACGGATGCAAGTCTCCGAGGCTGGGGAGCAGTCACACAAGGGGAAAACTTCCAAGGAAGATGGTCAAGTCAAGAAACACTTCTTCACATAAACATTCTGGAGTTGAGAGCCATTTACAACGGCCTTCTACAAGCGTGCATCTTCTTCAAGATCAACCCATACAGATCCAGTCAGACAATTTAATAGCGGTAGCTTACATAAATCGTCAGGGAGGGACGAAAAGCAGAGCAGCAATGGCAGAGGTGAAAAAGATTCTTCTCTGGGCAGAAAGACACGCAAGAGCTCTGTCGGCAATTTTCATTCTGGGAGTGGACAACTGGGAAGCGGACAGCAGACATGATATCCATCCAGGAGAGTGGGGCCTCCACCAACAAGTCTTTGCAGAGGTGACAAGTCATTGGGGCATTCCTCAAATAGACATGATAGCATCTCGTCTAAACAAGAAGCTTCAGAGATATTGTTCCAGGTCGAGAGACCCACAAGCAATAGCAATGGACGCACTGGTGACCCAGTGGGTGTTTCAGTCGGTGTATGTGTTCCCTCCACTTCCACTAATACCAAAAATTCTCAAGATCATAAGAAGAACAAGGGTTTGAGCGATCCTTATTGTCCCAGACTGGCTAAGGAGGGCTTAGTATCCAGATCTTCAGGAGTTAATCATAGAAGATCCTCGGCCTCTTCCTCTGCGTGAGGACCTGCTCCGGCAGGGGCCGTGCGTGTATCAAGACTTATTGCGGCTACATTTGACGGCATGGCTGTTGAGCGCTGGATCCTAGCCCGAAAGGGTATTCCCGAAGAAGTCCTTCCCACACTTATTCAGGCCAGGAAAGGAGTAACGTCTAGACATTACCACCGTATTTGGAGAAAATATGTATCTTGGTGTGAAACCAAGAAGGCTCGAGAACGGAGGAATTTCAATTAGGACGACTTCTCCTATTTTTACAGGCAGATGTGGATGCAGGCTTGAGATTGGGGTCAATCAAGGTTCAAATTTCGGCTTTGTTCATTTTCTTTCAGAAACAGTTGGCTTCCCTTCCTGAAGTTCAGACATTCGTGAAGGGGGTCCTGCGCATCCAAATTCCTTTTGTGCCTCCTACGGCACCATGGGATCTTAATGTGGTGTTGCAGTTCCTTCAATCACACTGGTTTGAACCTCTACACGAGGTGGAGTTGAAGTTTGTAATTTGGAAAGTGGGCATGCTATTGGTCGTGGCATCCGCAATGCGGGTTTCTGAGTTAGGGGCCTTGTCTCACAAGAGCCCTTATTTGATTATTTCATGAAGATAGGGCTGAACTAAGAACACGTCAGCAATTTCTTCCAAAGGTGGTTTCTTCTGTTCATATGAACCAACCTACTGTAGTGCCAGTGGCTACTGACACATCAGCTGTGTCAAAGTCTCTGGATGTAGTCAGAGCTTTGAAAATTTATTTCACGAGAACAACTCGGTTAAGGAAAACAGAGGCTCTTTTTGTCCTGTACGACCCCAACAAGATTGGGTATCCTCCTTCTAAGCAGACTATTGCACGCTGGATTAGATGCACGATTCAGCAGGCTCATTCCATGGCAGGATTGCCGGTACCGAATTCGGTAAATGCCCAGGGGTGTCTCGGCTTTACAGCTTTGCCGAGCAGCTACTTGGTCAGGGGCAAACACGTTTGCAAAGTTTTACAAGTTTGACACATTGGCTGCTGATGACCTAAAATTTGGTCAACCAGTTCTGCAGGAACATCCGCAATCTCCCACCCGTACTGGTACACCCCCATGGTACTGAATTGGACCCCAGCATCCTCTAGGACGTAAGAGAAAACAGAATTTTAATACCTACTGGTAAATCATTTTCTCCTAGTCCGTAGAGGTTGCTGGGCGCCCGCCCAGTGCTTCTTTACCTGCAGTAGTTCTATTTTTATAGTTCTTACACAAGTTGTTGTGTTAAAATTGTTCTTCAGCATGTTGCTGAACTTGTTCATGCATGTTGGCATGTGTTATGTTGAATGCCATGTTGTGCAGCATGGTGAAGTGTGAGCTGGTATGAATCTCGCCACTAGCTTAAAAGTAAATCCTTCTCTCGAAGATGTCCGTCTCCTGGGCACAGTTTCTATACTGGAGGGATGGAGGAGGGCCATGGAGGGAGGAGCCAGTTCACACTCTGAAAAAGTCTTAAAGTGGCCATGGCTCCTGCGGACCCGTCTATACCCCATGGTACTGAATTGGACCCCAGCATCCTCTACGGATTAGGAGAACAGGATTTACCGGTAGGTATTAAAATCCTGTTTTCTCTGCACATGTTACATCTGCCCCACCTGCAGTGCAGCATGGTTTTGCCCATTAGTGTTCATTTTCGGTTTGCTAACAAACCTGAATAACCACCTACAGCATATGAGCTACAGTATTAAGACAGCAAAGCTGATCTAGGGTCAGAGAGTTGTCTGAATATAGAAGGAGGACATATGTAAGTTTTGCATAACCTGTAGCGGGGTGGAAGGTTAAGTGGGTGGTTCAGAAAGGTTATAAAGATCGTAGAAATGTCTAACAAAATTTGCTATAAGTAAAGTTGAATTTATATGTTAGGCTTGGATCTGGTATAACTGAGAACAGGTTTTAGTAGCATGTATAGGAGTGTGCGTTATGAACTGCTGAGGTAAACATTACTGGAATGGAAGAGTGTAAATACAAAAAGAGGAGAAACTAAAGTGTGCCGTCTGCAAATCTGCATTAGTTCTGAATAGCACACACTAAACGTGGTCTGGGGTGTGAGTTTCAGGCTCACAATTTCCTGACCTTGTTATATTTCCATAGGTAATTGCAGTGCTTAAAGTGGTCCTAGGGAGGTGGTGGAATGCCCCCAGTAGTTTAGCCCCCAGCGGTAATGCCCCCTGCAGTTTAGCCCCTGCAGTTATGCCCCCAGTAGTTTTGCCCCCCAGTATTAATGCGCCCAGTAATTTAGCCCCATGTAGGAATGCCCCCAGTAGTTTAGACCCTGTAGTTATGCCCCCCTGTAGTTTTCCCCCTTGTAGTTTATCCCCTTGTAGTTATGCCCCCAGTAGTAATGTGCCCCTGTAGTTATGCCCCCAGTAGTAATGCGCCCCTGTAGTTTGCCCCCAGTAGTTAGCCCCCTGTAGCTTGCCCCAAGTAGTAATGCCCCCAGTAGTTTAGCCCTCTTGTAGTTTAGCCCCGCTGTAGTAATGCCCCTGTAGTTATGCCCCCAGTAGCAATGTGCCCCTGTAGTTATGCCCCCAGTAGTAATGCGCCCCTGTAGTTATGCCCCCAGTAGTAATGCACCCCAGTAGTTAGCCCCAAGTAGTAATGCCCTCTGTAGTTTGCCCCCTTGTAGTTTAGCCCCGCTGTAGTAATGCCCCGTAGTTTGCCCCCAGTAGTAATGCACCCCTGTAGTTATGCCCCCAGTAGTAATGCACCCCTGTAGTTATGCGCCCCTGTAGTTATGCCCCCCAGTAGTAATGCACCCCTGTAGTTAGCCCCAAGTAGTAATGCCCTCTGCAGTTTGCCCCCTTGTAGTTTAGCTCCCCTGTAGTAATGCCCCTTGTAGTTTAGTCCCCAAATAGTAATGCCCCCAGTAGCTTAGCCCCTGTAGTTATGCCCCCAGTAGTGTGCCCCAAGTAGTAATGTCCCCAGTAGTAATGCGCCCCTGTAGTTTACCCCCAGTAGTTCACCCCTTGTAGCTTGCCCCCAGTAGACGTGCCTTAAAAAAAAAAAAAAAATCTTACCAAGCCCCGCTCCCGCTTCTGACCGCTGTGATCCTACTGGCGTCCAGCTCGCTGCACTATGAGAGAGACGTCATGACGTCTCTCTCATAGCGCGCACTGAGCCGGGAGCCGGAGCTCAGTAGTAAGCTCCTACCGCCGGGCTTCCACTGTGTGGGGAGAGCTGGGCGCCGCTGGTAACAGCGGTCGCCTGACATCTCCCTGCGGCGCTGGCACACATCGGGTGAGGTGAGCCAGAGAAGGCGGAACTGTGTTCTGTCTCCAAGTGGAACTGACGGAACGCAGTTCCGCCCCGTTCAGGTTCACTTTAACCCCTGGGTAATTGCCCTAAGGTGTCAACAAATCAAATGTAAATAACAGTTCTATTTTGCCAAGTTTGTATAACTGTACAGCTGCTGCTGGTATATGCGCTGTGGTAGTAGTAGTAATGTTGACAGTGATTGCGTGCTACGCGTCCAGAGAACTGGCTATATACTCAGCGATGGAGGATCAGATCCTAGTTGCTGATAGGCAAGTAAGGTACCCAGGGGGTAATTCAGATCTGACCTCTGCTGTGCATTTTCGCACAGCGTGAGATCAGATCCAAACTGCGCATGCATCTAAGCTGCACTGCTACGGGGTTCAGCGCCCTGCAACGGGATAGTGCGAAGGATCCAGTCGCACAGGTGTTCACAAGGAGATTGACAGGAAGAGGCAGTTTGTGGGTGGCAACTGACAGTTTTCCGGGAGTGTCCGGAAAAACACAGGCGGGCTCAGGCGTTTTGAGGGAGGGTGTCTGACGTCAGCTTCGGACCCGATCAGGAGGATTCAGTTGCAGCAGCTGAGTAAGTCCTGGGCTGCGCAGAGACTGCACAAACTGATTTTTGTGCAGCTCTGCAAACGAAGCGATCGCACACTTGCACAGCGATTTCCCCCTCCCCCTGTAGGTGGTGACTATCTGACCACAGGGCAGCAAAATACTTAGCCCAGCGATCAGATCTGAATTACCCCCCCCCCCAATTACTGCCAGCAGAGAACAGGTGTCGCATTTCTATGAACTACAGAGTCATCAGACCACTCTCCATTGGCGTACTCATGGGATCCGGTCTGAAGATCGACAGTGTCTAGGTCGACAATGTTAAGGTCGACCACTACAGGTCGACAGTCACTAGGTCGACATGGATGGAAGGTCGACAGGGTTTCTAGGTCGACATGTGCTAGGTCGACAGGTCTAAAGGTCGACATGAGTTTTTCACATTTTTTTTCTTTTTTTGAATTTTTTCATACTTAACGATCCACGTGGACTACGATTGGAACGGTAAAGTGTGCCGAGCGAAGCGAAGGCATTTCGCTCGCCATGCGAGGGGACGCGGTGCACTAATTTGGGATCCCGGTCACTCTACGAAGAAAACAACACAAAAAAATATATCCTCATGTCGACCTTTAGACCTGTCGACCTAGCATATGTTGACCTAGAAACCCTGTCGACCTTCCATCCATGTCGACCTAGTGACTGTCGACCTATAGTGGTCGACCTAAACATTGTCGACCTAGACACTGTCGATTTGATGAACCACACCCGTATTCATAATGGGTACAGGGTGTGTGGTGCACACAGGCCCCGCACTGCACACTCTGCACCCAGGGTATACTTACCTTGTGCTGGCAACCGTGTCCCTCCTCCTCAATGGCGCCATCTTCCCAGTGACCTCTTTGGAAAGAGCACTAGCATTGAAAGTAAAGACTTTGACATTGCTTTTGCTCTTTTGTGCACCGCTGAGTAGGAGAGATCCACTTACAGTGAGATGCAGGGGTGTGTGTGTGTGGTGGGGGGGGCGGGGGGTCTTGTCACTATAAATTATGGCAGCTCCCCCACAAACTCAATTAGGCAGTACAAACATACAGGTTGGACTGGCCCACAGGGCTACAGGGGAAACCAACGGTGGGCGCTACTGCCTGGGGGCCCACCTCCTGCTCTAAGGATCAGGTTCCAGACTGTGCGGTTACTAATCTAGTACATTATCTTGCATGCACTACAGTTTTTACTGTGTATATTTTTTTAGGGGACCAACACTTGCAAAGTGGTTAGGTAAACCAATGTGGTGGCTGGGCACACCCCTTCTAGAGACTGGCCACACCCCTAAACATGGGCCCCTACCACTGCATTCCCCCGGTGGGCCCTACATGCCCCAGTCCGACACTGCAAACATAAGGGGTTTGTGCTTGAGCAGAGGATCACCTTATCAGTTTCAAAAATGTGTCTGGCTTGTTTGTAGAGTTTTCAGGGAGTGCTTGACGGTTTGCAGACTAGGGGAGAATGGATGATACCGCCAAAAATCCTGTAAGTGGGACTGGAAGCAGGTAATGAGTGTGGATGAGAGACGCAAGTCTTGCACAGCACCAAGGGATTTAGGGCCTAATTCAGACCTGATCGCACCGCTGTCAGTTTGCAGAGGTTTGCAATGGGATAGTCGCCGCCCAGACAGAGTGAAATACCGCCCTGTGCAAGTCTGCGTACACAGCGTGTGAAAAGCTTTGCAAACGTTGGTCAGCTGCAAATCCGTTTGCAACTCACTCACTATCGAATGTTTTTTTCCAGTCTGTACGTAGCCCAGAACCTACTCCTACTTTGCAATAGAATCAGGCAGATCAGGCCGGAGCTGACGTCACACACCCTCCCTGAAAACGCTTGGGAATGCCTGTGTTTATCCAAGCACCTCCAGAAAATGGCCAGTTACCACCCCCAAAAGCCCTCTTCCTGTCAATCAGCCTGCGTTCGCCTAGCAATAAAAAAATCTGCATGATTTTTTCGCAGTTTGGCCTCGCACCTGTGCATTACGATCCGTACGCATGCGTAGTCGTCCGATAAAGAATTAGGCCTGTCAAAGTCGAAATATATTGCAGTACACACATCACGTACAAACTACACACAGATGGCCGCCGTGCGTGTACTTGTTCTGCCGTGCGTACGCATATTCGCAATTTGCGTATGGTCACTCCCGCGGTCCTGCGCATTAGCGCGTGGTATGAGTATTTACGGTAGAGTTTGTGAACGCATGGAAAAGCCATCAAAACACAATACATATTTAATCCAAATAGTGCACAATGTACACATAGTCTCCCTGCACCACACCAGCAAGTTACAACAGTTTAAATGGTATCAGAACAAAGGGATTCACCTTTACAGGATAGGAGGGGACAGAACAAGGTTATAAGGTGGTGTTTGGTATCCAGCTGTAGGGTATTTTAAGGGCAATATTCCGGTGTTGGTTTGCAGAAGATCTCACGTTCCTGCGAATAGTTATGTGCAGGAGCAGAATATAAATATAAACTGTATTTACTGTACATTTGGTATGCAGCGGGAACCCAGAGGAGACCACCCACAAGTGCATCTGGAACGGACATCGTCCACCTATTCAAACCAACCTATGACCTCTCCTGTACTGTAAATGACCATCCCTGTGTCCAATGGACAAAGAAATTACAGTATCCATTGTGTTAAGTTTTGGAAGATTGTATAAAGGAGCCAGCTGCATGCCTGGTCACACACACAGACTCTAAAGGTTATCTACCCAGATGACTGAGGACCAGACTGGGAAGCGCAGGCGACAAAACCAAACACGTATGTACCATTGACTGTAGCCATTATTCTATTGTAAAAATGTAATATACCCCGCACCGAAACCAAATAGATTATTACATACTAATAAACCAGCTAACTAATAATTTTCCCATGATAATTTGGGTTTATTGAGCTGGAGGTGCTCCAACAATCACATTTAGACCTGATAGACACACAAAAACCGGCAGTTGCCGGAAAAACAGGGATTGCCTTTTTTGGAGCACTCTTTTAAATAAATGAATTTTAAATTGATATGATTAGTGATTTAAAACGTAACTTTTAATGACTTTCTTTAAAATAAAGGGGGTGAAAATTTAATTTATAGCTGTCACATACATTGATACGCTTCCCAAAAATTCATAAGCAAATGGCTATTTTAATAATTCATAAATGTGGTGACTAGTATTGAGTGTGAAAAAAAAATCTTTCTAAGCTGTATTAAATTCATATGTTCAAAACTCAGATGATTAGATTGTCTCAGTCAACACCCAGTAGTGTGATCAAATTTTTAAACACTACTTTTACACACATAATACTGTAAAATTTACACCCATGATATAATTACATTCTTACATGCTGCTTTTGCACACATGGTACTATAAGGCTTTTGCACAGATAATACTATGGTATTCGCATCACATAATACTATGGCATTCACATCAGTGCTTCTAGCAAATCATATAAAGCACGCTGCTACTTTTCTTTCCCAGTAGATATCACTGGAAACACTGTTGCAGATTGTATATAACTAAATTTTTAATGTAGCCAATCCTTACTATCTGTAAGTGTAATCCTCTTTACAGATTATACAAATGTTACCAGTTCTGTAGCTTCTATTGCAAATGATACACATGCAGTCAGATCCTACTAACTATAAATGCAACACTGACCACAGTCTTCCAAAAGTTAATAAGATGGCATAGACCAGCTACAAGCCTAAATTATGGTTTCACAAATGCTTAAAACACATTTAACCATCAGCATAAAATATACTACCCATGTGTTTTAAGCATTTGTGAAACCATAATTTAGGCTTGTAGCTGGTCTATGCCATCTTATTAACTTTTGGAAGACTGTGGTCAGTGTTGCATTGATAGTTAGTTGGATCTGACTGCATGTGTATCATTTGCAATAGAAGCTACAGAACTGGTAACATTTGTATCATCTGTAAAGAGGATTACACTTACAGATAGTAAGGATTGGCTACATTAAAAATTTAGTTATATAAAATCTGCAACAGTGTTTCCAGTGATATCTACTGAGAAGGAAAAGTAGCAGCGTGCTTTATATGATTTGCTAGAAGCACTGATGTGAATGCCATAGTATTATGTGATGCGAATACCATAGTATTATCTGTGCAAAAGCCTTATAGTACCATGTGTGCAAAAGCAGCATGTAAGAATGTAATTATATCATGGGTGTAAATTTTACAGTATTATGTGTGTAAAAGTAGTGTTTAAAAATTTGATCACACTACTGGGTGTTGACTGAGACAATCTAATCATCTGAGTTTTGAACATATGAATTTAATACAGCTTAGAAAGATTTTTTTTCACACTCAATACTAGTCACCACATTTATGAATTATTAAAATAGCCATTTGCTTATGAATTTTTGGGGAAGCGTGTCAATGTATGTGACAGCTATGAATTAAATTTTCACCCCCTTTATTTTAAAGAAAGTCATTAAAAGTTACGTTTTAAATCACTAATCATATCAATTTAAAATTCATTTTTTTAAAAGGAGTGCTCCAAATAAGGCAATCCCTGTTTTTCCGGCAACTGCCGGTTTTTGTGTGGCCATTATTCTATTGTATTGTATTGCTTTGTTATTGTAACCCCCTTTCAGTAATAATATGTTGTGGTGTCGGAACCCGGCATTTTAAATACAAACTGGTGTCGTTTTTCCTTTCCCTGCTAAGGTATTAAAGTGTATTTACAGCCACTCGGGCTGCTGCATTGTGCTAACAGCGTATAGGCCTGTGTACGCAAACAGTGTAGTCACTACGCCCTTTAGGCATACGTACGCAGAGTGCGTACACTGTGCGACTTTGTGTACGTAAGGTCTGTGAATAATATAAAGGTGAAAGGTTAATTATAGCGGCCGCAGCGGCTCCATATAAAGTGTATGAAATATCTTTTTAAAGTGTTGCTTTTAGTCCTGTACGTAAACCAGCGTTTACAATTGGGGGCATCGTCCGGTTTCCACATGCTCACAGCCTAACAGGTCATAGCAGGCTTAATCTATCAGTAAAGGGCGGAAAGTTATCCTACGTAACCTTTTCTTGGTTGATGGATACACTGAAAACCCTACTAGTGTGCTGATTAGATGGCGTCTGCTCTGTATGGTCTGCAGAGGTGCTGGTAGAACCCATAAAACACAGGAAAAAAGCTATTTAAAAATCTGTGAATTTTTTTTTGGGCACCCATACTTTGCATACCCTCTCACATTGTTGCAAACAAAGTTTAAATAAGTCATATTGTGTTTGATTCAGATTGGATTGTTTATCTGTCAAGTAGATTTAAAAGTACATTTAAAAGTTGATGCATAGCCTTGATATAGTTTTTTTTATTTTAAAACTAAGGCCTAAAATAACTTCTGGTGCTTGTATGATTTGTGATTTCTTTGTGACAAAGGAAGCCGCATGGTCTGTCCTCCATTTTGGACTAACCACATGGCCTGTCCACCATCTTGTGTAAACCTCATGGATGTGGAAGGGGGAGGAGCAGTGGCCATTTTAGGAAGGTCTTTTTCTAAATAGCTGATTTTCAGTCTGCTCAGAACAATCAGTTTCCTTTGTCACATCAAGCACCATTTATGAGTTACCAATGCATTTATTTAACTCATGCCATAGTCAATTACAAATAGTTTCAATTGGGCCTAGTGAGAGTAAATGGTGAGATAAATGCTTGGCTTGGTGTAAGAAATTGCACACAGAAAAAAAAAGGAAAAATACTTTTTTCTTCTTCTTCTTCTTCTTCTTCTTTCCCAGGATTTAGTTAACTCTCTGTTTGCTATAGGATAGCCATTGAAGTGCAAATTAACCTGTGTAACTGCTTTTTTTTTTTAGCAGTGAAAAGCACATAGCTTTGATATACAAATAAGAGGTAAGGTGTCACACAGAAGGCCAGTGAATGATACATATATAATAATAATATTATTATAATTATGTGTATATTTATATCAGTGCATGTTCTGCAAGATAGCTATCCAATCTGAATCATATCATTTAAATTATAGATTATTGCATTAATTTAGATCTGTGTGAAATCGGATACATTTGTTGCTATATAGTTAAAACTGAAATAACAGTATTTTAAGGAAGTAAGTGTAAAGACACAAACGCAGGTCTGCATAAAAGTTTATACAGAACAAGTTGTGTCTAGTGGGCAATAGTATTGTTCACATTTATAGAGTTGTGCGATTTGTTTTATTGCGGACACAGGGTTTTGTACATGTGTATCGGACAAAGTACAGGAATGCGCACGCAGCGTATAAGACACGCACGGTCGCGTGTTTACGCAAAGTGCGTAAGAGTGCGGGTGCCAAGTACAAATTACACAATAGTGTCGTTTAGTTAAAAGGTGGGACAGTCGCCATGCTACAATAGCACAAAACTACCCGGCTTCTAAAGCAGATTAGTATAAAACTTTTGTTTAAACTGTATTGCCTCTGGGGTTAAAGCTAGAGATGAGCGCCTGAAATTTTTCGGGTTTTGTGTTTTGGTTTTGGGTTCGGTTCCGCGGCCGTGTTTTGGGTTCGAACGCGTTTTGGCAAAACCTCACCGAATTATTTTTGTCGGATTCGGGTGTGTTTTGGATTCGGGTGTTTTTTTCCAAAAACACTAAAAAACAGCTTAAATCATAGAATTTGGGGGTCATTTTGATCCCAAAGTATTATTAACCTCAAAAACCATAATTTACACTCATTTTCAGTCTATTCTGAATACCTCACACCTCACAATATTATTTTTAGTCCTAAAATTTGCACCGAGGTCGCTGTGTGAGTAAGATAAGCGACCCTAGTGGCCGACACAAACACCGGGCCCATCTAGGAGTGGCACTGCAGTGTCACGCAGGATGTCCCTTCCAAAAAACCCTCCCCAAACAGCACATGACGCAAAGAAAAAAAGAGGCGCAATGAGGTAGCTGTGTGAGTAAGATTAGCGACCCTAGTGGCCGACACAAACACCGGGCCCATCTAGGAGTGGCACTGCAGTGTCACGCAGGATGGCCCTTCCAAAAAACCCTCCCCAAACAGCACATGACGCAAAGAAAAAAAGAGGCGCAATGAGGTAGCTGTGTGAGTAAGATTAGCGACCCTAGTGGCCGACACAAACACCGGGCCCATCTAGGAGTGGCACTGCAGTGTCACGCAGGATGGCCCTTCCAAAAAACCCTCCCCAAACAGCACATGACGCAAAGAAAAAAAGAGGCGCAATGAGGTAGCTGACTGTGTGAGTAAGATTAGCGACCCTAGTGGCCGACACAAACACCGGGCCCATCTAGGAGTGGCACTGCAGTGTCACGCAGGATGTCCCTTCCAAAAAACCCTCCCCAAACAGCACATGACGCAAAGAAAAAAAGAGGCGCAATGAGGTAGCTGTGTGAGTAAGATTAGCGACCCTAGTGGCCGACACAAACACCGGGCCCATCTAGGAGTGGCACTGCAGTGTCACGCAGGATGTCCCTTCCAAAAAACCCTCCCCAATCAGCACATGATGCAAAGAAAAAGAAAAGAAAAAAGAGGTGCAAGATGGAATTATCCTTGGGCCCTCCCACCCACCCTTATGTTGTATAAACAAAACAGGACATGCACACTTTAACCAACCCATCATTTCAGTGACAGGGTCTGCCACACGACTGTGACTGATATGACGGGTTGGTTTGGACCCCCCCCAAAAAAGAAGCAATTAATCTCTCCTTGCACAAACTGGCTCTACAGAGGCAAGATGTCCACCTCATCTTCACCCTCCGATATATCACCGTGTACATCCCCCTCCTCACAGATTATCAATTCGTCCCCACTGGAATCCACCATCTCAGCTCCCTGTGTACTTTGTGGAGGCAATTGCTGCTGGTCAATGTCTCCGCGGAGGAATTGATTATAATTCATTTTAATGAACATCATCTTCTCCACATTTTCTGGATGTAACCTCGTACGCCGATTGCTGACAAGGTGAGCGGCGGCACTAAACACTCTTTCGGAGTACACACTTGTGGGAGGGCAACTTAGGTAGAATAAAGCCAGTTTGTGCAAGGGCCTCCAAATTGCCTCTTTTTCCTGCCAGTATAAGTACGGACTGTGTGACGTGCCTACTTGGATGCGGTCACTCATATAATCCTCCACCATTCTATCAATGTTGAGAGAATCATATGCAGTGACAGTAGACGACATGTCCGTAATCGTTGTCAGGTCCTTCAGTCCGGACCAGATGTCAGCATCAGCAGTCGCTCCAGACTGCCCTGCATCACCGCCAGCGGGTGGGCTCGGAATTCTGAGCCTTTTCCTCGCACCCCCAGTTGCGGGAGAATGTGAAGGAGGAGATGTTGACAGGTCGCGTTCCGCTTGACTTGACAATTTTGTCACCAGCAGGTCTTTCAACCCCAGCAGACCTGTGTCTGCCGGAAAGAGAGATCCAAGGTAGGCTTTAAATCTAGGATCGAGCACGGTGGCCAAAATGTAGTGCTCTGATTTCAACAGATTGACCACCCGTGAATCCTTGTTAAGCGAATTAAGGGCTGCATCCACAAGTCCCACATGCCTAGCGGAATCGCTCCGTGTTAGCTCCTTCTTCAATGCCTCCAGCTTCTTCTGCAAAAGCCTGATGAGGGGAATGACCTGACTCAGGCTGGCAGTGTCTGAACTGACTTCACGTGTGGCAAGTTCAAAGGGCATCAGAACCTTGCACAACGTTGAAATCATTCTCCACTGCACTTGAGACAGGTGCATTCCATCTCCTATATCGTGCTCAATTGTATAGGCTTGAATGGCCTTTTGCTGCTCCTCCAACCTCTGAAGCATATAGAGGGTTGAATTCCACCTCGTTACCACTTCTTGCTTCAGATGATGGCAGGGCAGGTTCAGTAGTTTTTGGTGGTGCTCCAGTCTTCTGTACGTGGTGCCTGTACGCCGAAAGTGTCCCGCAATTTTTCTGGCCACCGACAGCATCTCTTGCACGCCCCTGTCGTTTTTTAAAAAATTCTGCACCACCAAATTCAAGGTATGTGCAAAACATGGGACGTGCTGGAATTTGCCCATATTTAATGCACACACAATATTGCTGGCGTTGTCCGATGCCACAAATCCACAGGAGAGTCCAATTGGGGTAAGCCATTCCGCGATGATCTTCCTCAGTTGCCGTAAGAGGTTTTCAGCTGTGTGCGTATTCTGGAAAGCGGTGATACAAAGCGTAGCCTGCCTAGGAAAGAGTTGGCGTTTGCGAGATGCTGCTACTGGTGCCGCCGCTGCTGTTCTTGCGGCGGGAGTCCATACATCTACCCAGTGGGCTGTCACAGTCATATAGTCCTGACCCTGCCCTGCTCCACTTGTCCACATGTCCGTGGTTAAGTGGACATTGGGTACAACTGCATTTTTTAGGACACTGGTGAGTCTTTTTCTGACGTCCGTGTACATTCTCGGTATCGCCTGCCTAGAGAAGTGGAACCTAGATGGTATTTGGTAACGGGGGCACACTGCCTCAATAAATTGTCTAGTTCCCTGTGAACTAACGGCGGATACCGGACGCACGTCTAACACCAACATAGTTGTCAAGGACTCAGTTATCCGCTTTGCAGTAGGATGACTGCTGTGATATTTCATCTTCCTCGCAAAGGACTGTTGAACAGTCAATTGCATACTGGAAGTAGTACAAGTGGGCTTACGACTTCCCCTCTGGGATGACCATCGACTCCCAGCGGCAACAACAGCAGCGCCAGCAGCAGTAGGCGTTACACGCAAGGATGCATCGGAGTAATCCCAGGCAGGAGAGGACTCGTCAGACTTGCCAGTGACATGGCCTGCAGGACTATTGGCATTCCTGGGGAAGGAGGAAATTGACACTGAGGGAGTTGGTGGGGTGGTTTGCGTGAGCTTGGTTACAAGAGGAAGGGATTTACTGGTCAGTGGACTGCTTCCGCTGTCACCCAAAGTTTTTGAACTTGTCACTGACTTATTATGAATGCGCTGCAGGTGACGTATAAGGGAGGATGTTCCGAGGTGGTTAACGTCCTTACCCCTACTTATTACAGCTTGACAAAGGGAACACACGGCTTGACACCTGTTGTCCGCATTTCTGGTGAAATACCTCCACACCGAAGAGCTGATTTTTTTGGTATTTTCACCTGGCATGTCAACGGCCATATTCCTCCCACGGACAACAGGTGTCTCCCCGGGTGCCTGACTTAAACAAACCACCTCACCATCAGAATCCTTCTGGTCAATTTCCTCCCCAGCGCCAGCAACACCCATATCCTCCTCATCCTGGTGTACTTCAACACGGACATCTTCAATCTGACTATCAGGAACTGGACTGCGGGTGCTCCTTCCAGCACTTGCAGGGGGCATGCAAATAGTGGAAGGCGCATGCTCTTCACGTCCAGTGTTGGGAAGGTCAGGCATCGCAACCGACACAATTGGACTCTCCTTGTGGATTTGGGATTTCAAAGAACGCACAGTTCTTTGCGGTGCTTTTGCCAGCTTGAGTCTTTTCAGTTTTCTAGCGAGAGGCTGAGTGCTTCCATCCTCATGTGAAGCTGAACCACTAGCCATGAACATAGGCCAGGGCCTCAGCCGTTCCTTGCCACTCCGTGTGGTAAATGGCATATTGGCAAGTTTACGCTTCTCCTCCGACAATTTTATTTTAGGTTTTGGAGTCCTTTTTTTTCTGATATTTGGTGTTTTGGATTTGACATGCTCTGTACTATGACATTGGGCATCGGCCTTGGCAGACGACGTTGCTGGCATTTCATCGTCTCGGCCATGACTAGTGGCAGCAGCTTCAGCACGAGGTGGAAGTGGATCTTGATCTTTCCCTAATTTTGGAACCTCAACTTTTTTGTTCTCCATATTTTATAGGCAGAACTAAAAGGCACCTCAGGTAAACAATGGAGATGGATGGATTGGATACTAGTATACAATTATGGACGGACTGCCACGGTTAGGTGGTATAAAAAAACCACGGTTAGGTGGTATATATTGTAATACAATTATGGATGGACGGACTGCCTGCCGAGTACCGACACAGAGGTAGCCACAGCCGTGAACTACCGCACTGTACACTGGTTGATAAAGAGATAGTAGTATACTCGTAACAACTAGTATGACTGACTATGACGGTATAAAGAATGAAAAAAAAACCACGGTTAGGTGGTATATATTGTAATACAATTATGGATGGACGGACTGCCTGCCGAGTTCCGACACAGAGGTAGCCACAGCCGTGAACTACCGCACTGTACACTGGTTGATAAAGAGATAGTAGTATACTCGTAACAACTAGTATGACTGACTATGACGGTATAAAGAATGAAAAAAAAACCACGGTTAGGTGGTATATATTGTAATACAATTATGGATGGACGGACTGCCTGCCGAGTTCCGACACAGAGGTAGCCACAGCCGTGAACTACCGCACTGTACACTGGTTGATAAAGAGATAGTAGTATACTCGTAACAACTAGTATGACTGACTATGACGGTATAAAGAATGAAAAAAAAACCACGGTTAGGTGGTATATATTATAATACAATTATGGATGGACGGACTGCCTGCCGACTGCCGACACAGAGGTAGCCACAGCCGTGAACTACCGCACTGTACACTGGTTGATAAAGAGATAGTAGTATACTCGTAACAACTAGTATGACACTATGACGGTATAAAGAATGAAAAAAAAACCACGGTTAGGTGGTATATATTATAATACAATTATGGATGGACGGACTGCCTGCCGACTGCCGACACAGAGGTAGCCACAGCCGTGAACTACCGCACTGTACACTGGTTGATAAAGAGATAGTAGTATACTCGTAACAACTAGTATGACACTATGACGGTATAAAGAATGAAAAAAAAACCACGGTTAGGTGGTATATATTATAATACAATTATGGATGGACGGACTGCCTGCCGAGTGCCGACACAGAGGTAGCCACAGCCGTGAACTACCGCACTGTACACTGGTTGATAAAGAGATAGTAGTATACTCGTAACAACTAGTATGACTGACTATGACGGTATAAAGAATGAAAAAAAAACCACGGTTAGGTGGTATATATTATAATACAATTATGGATGGACGGACTGCCTGCCGACTGCCGACACAGAGGTAGCCACAGCCGTGAACTACCGCACTGTACACTGGTTGATAAAGAGATAGTAGTATACTCGTAACAACAAGTATGACACTATGACGGTATAAAGAATGAAAAAAAAAACCACGGTTAGGTGGTATATATTATAATACAATTATGGATGGACGGACTGCCTGCCGACTGCCGACACAGAGGTAGCCACAGCCGTGAACTACCGCACTGTACACTGGTTGATAAAGAGATAGTAGTATACTCGTAACAACTAGTATGACACTATGACGGTATAAAGAATGAAAAAAAAACCACGGTTAGGTGGTATATATTATAATAATACAATTATGGATGGACGGACTGCCTGCCGACTGCCGACACAGAGGTAGCCACAGCCGTGAACTACCGCACTGTACACTGGTTGATAAAGAGATAGTAGTATACTCGTAACAACTAGTATGACTATGACGACGGTATAAAGAAAGAAAAAAAAATACCACGGTTAGGTGGTATATAATTATACAATTATGGATGGACGGACTGCCTGCCGAGTGCCGACTGCCGACACAGAGGTAGCCACAGCCGTGAACTACCGCACTGTACTGTGTCTGCTGCTAATATAGACTGGTTGATAAAGAGATAGTATACAACAATATACTACTATACTGGTGGTCAGGCACTGGTCACCACTAGTCACACTGGCAGTGGCACTCCTGCAGCAAAAGTGTGCACTGTTTAATTTTAAATTAATATAATATTATGTACTCCTGGCTCCTGCTATAACAACCTGCAGTGCTCCCCAGTCTCCCCCACAATTATTATAAGCTTTTATACATTGATGTGCAGCACACTGGGCTGAGCTGAGTGCACACAGACTGAGTCACACTGTGTGACTGCTGTGTATCGTTTTTTTCAGGCAGAGAACGGATATAGCAGAGAACGGATATATTAAATAAAAGTTAACTTAACAACAACTGCACTGGTCACTGTGGTAAACTCTGTCTGCACAATCTCTCTCTCTTCTAATCTATTCTAATGGAGAGGACGCCAGCCACGTCCTCTCCCTATCAATCTCAATGCACGTGTGAAAATGGCGGCGACGCGCGGCTCCTTATATAGAATCCGAGTCTCGCGAGAATCCGACAGCGTCATGATGACGTTCGGGCGCGCTCGGGTTAACCGAGCAAGGCGGGAAGATCCGAGTCGCTCGGACCCGTGAAAAAAAAAGTGAAGTTCGTGCGGGTTCGGATTCAAAGAAACCGAACCCGCTCATCTCTAGTTAAAGCTGCCAATCCGAACGAGTGAAAATTTTCTGTACAGAAAAACAAAGTGTATTTGAGTGAGCGAAAGTAGGAGTGAACCTATTGAACCCCGGGAATTCGGGATCCCGTAGTTGGTACACCAAGTGAGTGGAGGCTTGGCGGCATGAGGCGGCTGACTCACGTTAGTATAGATTGGAATACGTAAGTCGTGAGGAGACTTACACAGGAGCTTGGTAGGGAATTGTGTTGTGACCCATATAGTTTTTTTGATACGCTACGGCTGAGGTTTCGCAGCTTGGGATTCGATTCCAGTGGTCGTAAGGCGGATAGGTAACAAGTACCTATACGCTGTGCGATTGGACCGCGCGTTTGTGGGTGCGATATGTAGCGCAACTTGATACCCCTTTTACGAGCTTTTGCGTAAAATCGCGGTATCATTAGCGCTGTGTAGAGTATACGCAAGCGTGATTTGTGTATAAAAAGTGCATAGGGAGTTTTCGCTGGTCTCTCTCAGGAAAATCTCCAACGACATACACTTTCCTGGAAAGGGTAAGTTATTCCTAAAAACTTCCAGTAAATATAGGTCAATTAGGGGCCCTAAGTTGGGTACATCGCCTTCGCTATCGACAGTGTATGGTAGTACTGGCCAACGTGGGCGAGAGTGGGTGGAAGCGCTCGGAGAACTTTCACCGTCGCCTTATATTGAGTATTTTGGTATTTGTGGGATTAGCCGAGAAGGCAAGACCCGCAAATTATGGGAGCCAGTTGCTCAAGTAAGGGACGTATGGTAGTCAGGGTTCAGGCAGAAGAGTTGGGACCGAGAAGGTCAGACTCGGGACCGAGAAGGTCAGAATTGCGACCGAGAGGGTCAGCAAGGTTTATTATGTGTGAAAAATATGGTTCACACACGGAGGCTTTTTGCAACGAATGGTTACGTATGACTGACAAAGATAGGGTACCATTCCCTAGGGTGGGCAGCTTTGAACCAGAGGTATTGCAGAACTTAAGGATAAGGATATGTCTGATAAAATCCAGAAAACAAAGGATTAGACATACAGATTGTTTACATTTATGGCAGCAAGAGGGGGATGTGCAAAGAGAATTAGCTTGCGCAGCAGGTTCCAAACCTAGCGGGAAAACAATGGCGACCGCACCACCTCCACCATATATTGTGGGGGAGAAAGTGGCTACAAACAATGGTGCATTAGTACAGGATAGGAATGTGATTGATAAATGTACTAACGCTAACCCTTGCCAGTTGTATCCCATTTTAAATTTTCCCCAGGATTGTGAGCAGGAAGATGAGCCCAGCACGATATCGGCACTCTCTCTAGCAGCCACCATACAGGATACTCAGGTGGGCACGGCCCAACCATCAAGAGTTGTAGCAAGGCCCCCTAGCGGAGGGATAAGTGAGGTCATGTCCACAGATAAGTACGGTACCATACATTATGCAGAAACTATAGCTCCTCACATAGAATCAAACCAGAATGATGTAATTGAATTAAATCCTGTCAGGGTAATTGCAGTTCCCAACGGGAAAACTGACAATCAGGGAGTAACTCCTATCAGGAACATTGCCATGCATTGTCCATGGTCCCGAGCAGAGTTAAGGTCAATTATGTCTGAATTTCCTGATCCCAGAAAAGATCTAGTCGGATGCCAGAGATTCATTAAAGAGTTAGGTAACGCCCATAAGCCCACAAATAAAGATTGGCGAACAATGCTACGAGTGTGTTTACCCTCAAATATTGACACCACGAAATTCATAGCAGACAGTAAGTTAGATGCAGAAGTACCTCTCACTGATGAATATAATAAGGAGAACGTAAAGCAAATCAATCTGCAACTAGGAGTGTATTTCCCTACTGTTGTCAAATGGAATTAAATTTTCTCCATACGACAAAAGGAAGGTGAAATGGCATCCGAGTATTTCCATCGAGCACTGCAGGAAATGGCTAGATACACTGGGATCGAGGACATTAAAGATAATGCACATCACAGGGAGGTAGCTGTTACTGTATTAATGGATGGGTTAAAGAAGGCATTAAGAACAAGGGTACAAACCTCTCTACCTAACTGGAGAGGTATCTCGGTGGCTGCATTGAGAGATTCCGCTATCGAGCACAAACGGAACATCAGTAAGCACAGGGAGTCTCAGGGGTATAAGCGGATGACAGTAAGTATAAATGCTCTTACAACAAAACCACATCAGCCAAAACCCCAGACCCCTAATGGTAAGTCACGTGTAGTAGTATGCTATAAGTATCAGAAGGAAGGACCTTACGCAAGGGAATGTAGGAATAAAGGTACACATAATGTATACCGACCCCCTAGACCAGGATACGAACCACACTACAATTCACAGAATTGGGATCAAGGACCACCTAGGAGAAATTACGAGCCACATGCAGGGGAAACAAGGAGGTACCCACCAAGGAGAGATTGGCAGACCTCCGAAAATTCTCAGCTACCACCCTCACATATCATAGCTGCCAATATGCTGCGGGAGGGTCCCAATATACAATAGGGGTTGGGCCACACCTGTAGTCTGCAGCCAGTGAAATTGATTGCTAGCCTTGGTAGTGAACCTGAGGTTACGGTTGATGTAGCTGGTGTACCATTACCATTTCTTGTAGATACAGGGGCGGCCAGGTCAGTGTTGAATTCCACATCAGGTATTAAGACCACGGGAAAAATGATTTCGGCAATGGGAGTAACAGGAACAGTGCAACAATACCCTCTGAGTAGACCTGCAGAGATTACGATAGGGCACTTGCAAACCAAACATTCTTTTCTGCTGGCTGCATCGGCTCCGACTAATCTACTCGGCAGAGACTTATTGTGTAAAATGCGGTGTGTCATATATTGTACTCCTGAGGGTGTCTTCTTGGATATACCTGAGAACCACACTCAAGAAGTGCAAGATATATTAGACACCCCTCAAAGGCTAATGTCACATTCTACTGTTATAGACAAGTGTCCATCAAAGGTAGAGGAAATGATCTCACAAATACTGGGTTCCCTTTGGACCAAAGATGGACAAGACACTGGATTGATGGCGAATGTAGCTCCAGCAGTAGTACAAGTAAAAGATGGTAGGATAGCTCCAAAAATCCCTCAGTATCCACTGAAGCTAGAGGTAGAATTAGGAGTGTACCCCGTCATAGAGTGGCTGCTACAGCAGGGCATCCTAGTCAGGACGTCCAGCACCGCCAATAGTCCCATCTTCCCTGTGAAAAAGAGTGGGGGGAGGGGTTACAGGCTAGTGCAGGATCTAAGGGGGATAAACAAGATAGTTGAGAGCCAATTCCCCATAGTGCCCAATCCAGCTGTCATCCTCATGCAAATTCCCTCTACTGCAAAATTCTTCACTGTCATTGACCTCTGTTCTGCTTTCTTTTCTGTCCCTCTTCACCCTGACAGCCAGCATCTTTTTGCCTTTACATACAGGGGAGTACAGTACACCTGGACTCGTCTCCCCCAAGGTTTCATTGACAGCCCAAGTATTTTCTCCCAGGCTGACTGTTTACAATCCTTTCAACCTGAGAGTGGATCAGTACTAATACAGTATGTTGATGACTTATTGTCGTGTTCTGACTCACTCGAATCGTCCTTGAAAGACACGAAACAGCTTCTGTTTCATCTTTCCCAAACGGGACACAAGGTTTCAAAGGATAAGTTGCAGTTGTGCCAGACCAGGGTCAAATATTTGGGACATTGCTTGACTCAAGGACTTAGACACCTCACTGCTGATAGAATACAGGCGATTCGTGACATGACTCTGCCACAAACTCGGCAACAGATCCGCACTTTCCTTGGAATGTGTGGGTACTGTCGAAACTGGATTCCAGGGTTCTCTATACTGGCTTTACCTTTGCAAGAAATGGTCTCTTCGAACAAACCAGAATGGATCTCGCACACAGATGAGTCCGAACTAGTGTTTGAGAGACTCAAACAGTGCCTATCACAGGCACCTGCATTAGGTATGCCAGATTATGAGAAGTCCTTCGAATTGTACAGTACAGAAAGTGCGGGGTGCGCGGCAGGGGTTTTCACTCAGAGACATGGTGATGCCAGCAGACCGGTAGCTTACTACAGTGCACAGTTGGACACTGTAGCGCGGTCTCTCCCCACTTGCTTGTGAAGTGTTGCAGCGATAGCTTTGCTGGTAAGTAAAAGCGAGGACGTAGTGTTCGGACATGACCTGACCATTCATACACCTCATGCAGTATCAGCCTTACTAAACTCAGCCCAAACCAGACAGGTCTCATCTGCTCGGTTTACAAAGTGGGAATTATCACTGATGGCCCCGGTAAACATCACCATTAAGAGATGCAGCTCACTAAATCCTGCAACTTACTTGCCAAGTGTGCCTGGACAGGCACAAAGGGTGGAGGATGAGAATGATGGTGAAGGAGGATTTAGTGCAGACACTGATACGCATGATTGTATGGAATACCTGAATCAGACTTTCACAGCGAGACCTGACATCAGTGACAACCCACTGGAAGGAGTAGACTTTACCTTCTACACTGACGGTAGTTGCCACAGACAGAATCGGGAGACTTGTGCACTGGATATGCAGTTGTAGATGATGAAGGTATCATAGAAGCTGAACCCCTGGGCCCACCGCACTCAGCACAAGTTGCTGAGTTGGTCGCCCTAACCAGAGTGTGTGAATTGGCCAAGGGTAAGTCAGCTAATATATACACAGATTCTAGGTACGCCTATGGAGTAGTGCATGATTTTGGGGCCCTATGGCGCCTCAGAAATTTCATGACGGCAGCTGGCACACCTGTAGCGCATGCATCCCACATCAAAAGGCTTTTGACAGCAATACAGGAACCAGACAGAGTGGCTGTTATCAAGTGCAAAGCACACACTTACAACCAAGACCCAATTTCACTTGGTAACAGCCGGGCAGATGAAGCTGCTAAATCAGCAGCAAGCACCCCCATACAAACGAATATCACATCACTAATGACATTTAACACGATCAACACACAATTAATCGAAATGCAAAATTTGTGTTCCCTACAGGAAAAGGCAGTCTGGAGGGCAAAGGGGTATGGCCAGGAGTCCTCATGACTGTGGACAGGTGGACACGGTAAGCCTGTGGCCCCCAGAGCATATCTTCCAAGCCTAGCTGAGGCGGCACATGGTCTGACTCATCTGGGCAAAGAGGGTATGTGCAAGTTTGTAAGAGCCTACTGGTGTGCGCCAGGATTCTCTTCTCATGCAGGTAAGAGAGCAATGACATGTTTTGCTTGAGGAAGAATATTGAAAAGACAATACCAACAGAGCCATCCCATATCCCTCCTACAGATGGACCTTTTCAGGTAATACAAATCGATTTCATACAGTTGCCACCCTGTAGGAATTTGAAATATGTGTTAGTTTGTATTGATGTATTTTCCAACTGGGTAGAAGCGTTCCCTGCTGCCACAAATACTGCTACATTCACTGCAAAGAAAATTGTGCAGGAATTTGTGTGTAGATATGGTATCCCTAGAATGATTGAAAGTGACAGGGGTACCCATTTTACAGGTGAAGTCTTTCAGGTCATGTGCAAACTAATGGGAATTAATAGCTAGCTGCATACTCCGTACCGGCCACAGGCGAGTGCAAAGGTAGAGAGAGTGAACAGCACTATTAAGAACAAGCTGAGCAATGTAATGGCTTAAACTGGATTGTTGTGGCCAGAAGCTTTGCCACTAGTGTTGTACAGCATCAGAACCACTCCCAGGTCTCCACTTAACTTATCACCCTTTGAAATTCTTTTTGGTCGACAACCTCATGTAATGATAGACCCCCAGGATGATTTGAAATGTAATAATGAAGTGACTGTGAAATATTTGGTTGGGATGAGCCAGCAGCTGAGAAATCAACAAAGAAATTTAAAGCTGGTGATTCCTGACCTACCGAACAGTAATTGTCATGACATTGAGCCTGGGGATTATGTGATGATTCGAAATTTCTTACGCTCAGGTTGCCTCATAGACAGGTGGGAAGGACCATACCAAGTCTTGTTAACCAGCACGACAGCATTGAAGGTCGCCGAAAGAGAGACTTGGGTCCACTCGTCCCACTGCAAGAAGGTTGCTGACCCGGAGAGAACTCGTGACAAAGAGCAGAGTGTAGAGAATCTCGTATCACTGGAGTGTTTGTTCCGGGAAAGTTGAGAGGCAGGACTGTTGAAGGACATCTGAGCACAGAGAGCAACAAGATCTAGAACGGTTGTCACACCATTTTCTTTTTTCACCTCCCCCTGTATTTTCCTTTCATTTCTCCTTCTTATTTTCCTCCTTTCCCCTAACGAAATGGATCGATCACAAGAGACTGCGTTTCGGGTTCTGTTGGTAATTCTGTTTTTGATCAGGACAGTTTGTTTTGGTGAGGGTCCCAGAGAGGTCGAGCAGGGATCTGGAATGGGTTCTGATGGCGAGTATGAATTTGTAGGATCTCAGGAGCAGCACATCACTCGAGTAAAGGCTGGTATCAGTAAGCGCTCTGCTAGTCAGGGAGCTCGGAGGCACTGTGAATGGTTATTGTCTGATGAATATTGTATTTGTAGGAATTGTGAGAATATAGTAGAGGATGGGTGCATCCAGAGATGTCAGTCCAACCTTAATATCGACATGGACCGCCATCCCTTGAGTGATTACCACTCACTAGTGGGTAAGGTCTTAAACCAGACAGAATGCTGGGTGTGCTCACAAGTACCTCAAGGTCAGAGTAAGGCAGGATTAGTACCATACCCTTTAGCAATACATGAGGTACTCGAATTGCGGGGTGGGAGACTGGTGGACAAGAAATTCAATATCTCTAGGCCCCCTAGTTTGAAGCTCCACCAGTATCATGTAGACAGGTCCTTATTGTGTTTTAATATTTCCAATTACCGAAAACCGGGAAATTGGGAAGTGACGTGGAATAACCAGACAATGACCTTTTCACACAGAGCTGATAGGATACCCATAGATTCTGAACTTGTACGCCAAATAGCCAACAGTGGGAGGTATTTTCGGTATAGGTATACCCGTGGAAGCAAGACCATGTGGGTTGGAAAAGTATCGTCAGGGTATTGTGCTCATATCATCCAGCCCGATACTTGTACTGAGCAGATGGGAGAACTAGGGATTGGTTTCTTTACTTAAAAAATTTGTAATATGGTGATGTTATATTTCGTCCCCTATGTTCTCCCAGATTATGCCTATTTCATATGTGGGAGGAAGGCGTACAAGTGGCTTGCCCCGAGCTCAGAGGGATTGTGTTATATTGGGAGAGTACTACCGGAGGTTATGACCATAAGCCATGATAAAATGAAAGACGTTCACCGCAGTACTCGGGTTCCTTATACTCATACTCACTATGAACACATCATCAAGAGACACCTCATAGATAGGGCAGAGCACGCAGCCTCTGATTTGATCCACGAATCCACCAGGATTCAGTTCCTTCTCGCATTAGACATTACCCATACTACCGGAGGAACTATAAATTATAGGTATATCCATGCGCTAGCGAACTTGATAGATAATATCACTGAGATGTATGACGACACCTTCAGGTATACGGGAAGGGAGTTACAAGCCTACAAGGAGGAACTGATTCAGCACAGGATGGTCCTTAATTATGTCACAGCCGTGACAGGTGGGAACTGTGTTACTCTGGCAACTTAATATCGTGTGAAGTGCTGTACATATATAACGAACAGCACTGACGACCCAACGGAGATCATCGATCAGAAGATGGACGAGATCTTGCAGTTGAAGTGGGAGTTCAGGAGGAAGCACAACCTTACCTTAGCGACTGTGAGTAATGAACTGACCGTCTGGGTCTCATGGTTGAACCCATGCAAATGGTTCTCAGGTTTAGGAGAGTGGGCTCAAAATGTCCTTATGAGTGTGGGGAAGTTTCTCCTTTGTATCCTGGGAGTCGTCATAATTATTGGTTCGATATTTAGGTGTTCAAATTCTAATGCGGCGCAAGCACGGTACAAATTTGATGAGTCTAAGGAGCGAGGGCGCTGTTATAGCAGCAGATTTAATTTACGACCCATCCATAGACACAGTGTTATGATAAGGATTGCGAATGAATTTCATGACCTGTTTCTTTCACCCGTTTTTCTTTGTCTCCCCCTCTGCCCGGATACATCCAACCGGAAAAGATGTCAGCCCTACCCAAAATGTTTATGTGAATGTATTTGTATATATGTGTCTTATCTTCATCAATTCAACCTCCAGTTAATGTCACACATAGTCGACAGGTGATATCCACATATACTAGCACTCACATATGTTCCCCCTCCATGTATCATCAACTAAATGTGCACCCCATTTGTTGGAACAAGAAGCTGAAAAGATCTCGGTAGTGTTTGTTGGCCCATTTACAGACCCTTAATACGGGATGAGAAGGATTTAATGTATACTTCGCAATACCTCGAAGCTTATGTAGAACATATACGGCACAATGATACATACCCCTCAGACATGGATTCATACATACATGCTTTTACTGTCCCACTAGGTCATACATTTCCCACCTACAACTCTCCCCCGACCATCCAAGCTTCTGTAGATATTGTATAGATATTTTTCTGTTTATTGATTAGGTAGTGGCAGTTATTGGTGACTGCCAAAGGGTGGACTGTCAAAGTCGAAAAATATTGCAAATGGCCACCGTGCGTGTACTTGTTCTGCCGTACGTACGCATATTCGCAATTTGCATATGGTCGCTCCTGCGGTCCTGTGCATTAGCGCGTGGTATGAGTATTTACGGTAGAGTTTCTGAACGCATGGAAAAGCCATCAAAACACAATACATATTTAATCCAAATAGTGCACAATGTACACATAGTCTCCCTGCACCACACCAGCAAGTTACAACAGTTTAAATAGTATCAGAACAAAGGGATTCACCTTTACAAGATAGGAGGGGACAGAACAAGGTTATAAGGTGGTGTTTGGTATCCAGCTGTAGGGTATTTTAAGGGCAATATTCCGGTGTTGGTTTGCAGAAGATCTCACGTTCCTGCGAATAGTTATGTGCAGGAGCAGAATATAAATATAAACTGTATTTACTGTACATTTGGTATGCGGCGGGAACCCAGAGGAGACCACCCACAAGTGCATCTGGAACAGACATCGCCCACCTATTCAAACCAACCTATGACCTCTCCTGTACTGTAAATGACCATCCCTGTGTCCAATGTACAAAGAGATTACAGTATCCATTGTGTTAAGTTTTGGAAGATTGTATAAAAGAGCCAGCTGCATGCCTGGTCACAGACTCTAAAGGTTATCTACCCAGATGACTGAGGACCAGACTGGGAAGCGCAGGCGACAAAACCAAACACGTATGTACCATTCACTGTAGCCATTATTCTATTGTATTGTATTGCTTTGTTATTGTAACCCCCTTTCAGTAATAATATGTTGTGGTGTCGGAACCCGGCATTTTAAATACAAACTGGTGTCGTGTTTCCTTTCCCTGCTAAGGTATTAAAGTGTATTTACAGCCACTCGGGCTGCTGCATTGTGCTAACAGCGTATAGGCCTGTGTACGCAAACTGTGTAGTCACTACGCCCTTTAGGCGTACGTACGCAGAGTGCGTACACTGTGCGACTTTGTGTACGTAAGGTTTGTAAATAATATAAAGGTGAAAGGTTAATTATAGCGGTCGCAGCTGCTCCATTTAAAGTGTATGAAATGTCTTTTTAAAGTGTTGCTTTTAGTCCTGTACGTAAACCAGCGTTTACAGGCCCTTAGTTAAGAAGTGCTTTGAGACAAGAAAATAGATGTACTGTACATAGTTGAAGTCTTGTTGATTGCATTTTATGTTAAAAGTATGTTATTTGGATTCTGTAAAATACAGGGAACTAGTGCAGGGAGAGATAGGAGCAGCAGCAGAAGAAAGTTTGGCTTGGTTACAAAGATAATCTATGTCTAGTGTGATCACACATCATACATTATGATCATGTAATGTAGTGAGAGTGGATCAAAGAATTTGTCAATTTGAACTTGGACCCTACAATCTTAATCTAAATCCGCACAAGAAAAACCACATCCTTCCTCTCTTATCCAACTTTATACTTTGTGTAGCATTTTTCATATTTTACATTTCTTTTCAACAATAGTGTCACAGTGGACAAAAAAAAAGAAAAAAAAGATTATCCCATTTTGTCACCATTAATAGATTTGGTGTAAACTGGATCTAACAGTAACTAACAGCACGGACGATGTAATGGTTAGCATTACTTCCTCACAGTACTGAAGTCATGGGTTCAATTCCCAGTATGACCCTTACTGTGTGGTGTTTGTACATTCTCCCCGTGCTTGTGTGGGTTTCCACCTGGTACTCCCGTTTCCTCCCACATTCCAAAAATATAAAAACTGGTGACAGTCTACACAATCTTGTTCCCACGGACACTTTGGAATCGGACACAAAAGAGACCTGGTCCAGGTCCCTCCCTCCTCACTTGTGACCCGAACTGCCTTTTGGGATTACCTTGTGCCATTTGAAATCCACAGAGCTGCGTTGACCGAGGAACTCCTTTGACAGATGCGTGAGGCCTAACCGCTAATATCCTTGAAGCTGGCTGTGGTAACTATATTATATCTACACCATACTGCATATTGAGGCCTAAGGAGGAGTTAAAGGGACTACTACAATTGGAACAGGTCACGTGACTTACCATTCCGTGTCCACCTTCATATTCTACCTATAGATTTTATTCAGGAACAAGATTCAGAGCCTAGACGCTTGTTTATATCTTTACGTTTTTGTCATTTTTTAAAGTCATTATTAATTAATTAGGTTGTAATAACCTGTTTTTAACTACTACAATAAATCATGTGTGATTTAATACAGGTTGAGTATCCCATATCCAAATATTCCGAAATACGGACTTTTTTGAGTGAGATAGTGAAATCTTTGTTTTCTGTGGCTCAATGTACACAAACTTTGTTTAATACACAAAGTTATTAAAAATATTGTATTAAATGACCTTCAGGCTGTGTGTATAAGGTGTATATAAAACATAAATGAATTGTGTGAATGTACACACACTTTGTTTAATGCACAAAGTTATTAAAAATATTGGCTAAAATTACCTTCAGGCTGTGAGTATAAGGTGTATATGTAACATAAATGCATTCTGTGCTTAGACTTAGGTGCCATCACCATGATATCTCATTATGGTATGCAATTATTCCAAAATACGGAAAAATCCGATATCCAAAATACCTCTGGTCCCAAGCATTTTGGATAAGGGATACTCAACCTGTAATCATCTCATCTCATCCATGACCAGTATTTAGTGCTGAAATTTGTTGGTGTATTTGTATATTTCATTGATGTCTGACCAACTTCCCTTTCAGCTGCTGAGTTGAACCTCTTTACCTTTTGGTCATTTTTTGTTCACATTCCAAAAATATACTGGTAGGTTAATTGGCTCCCAACAAAATTAAGGGTGGTCTTCAGTATGCCGGCGGTCGGGCTCCCGGCGACCAGCATACCGGCGCCGGGAGCCCGACAGCCAGCATACCGACACTTATTCTCCCTTGTGGGGGTCCACGACCCCCCTGGAGGGAGAATAAAATAGGGTGGTGCTTAGCGTGGCGAGCGCAGCGAGCCCGCAAGGGGCTCATTTGCGCTCGCCACACTGTCGGTAAGCCGGCGGCCGGCCTCCCGGCGCCGGTATGCTGGTCGCCGGGAGGCCGGCGGCCGGCAGATCGTAGTGAACCCCAAAATTAACCCTAACGTGAATTTGTGTGCATGTGGTAGGGAATATAGATTGTAAGCTCCACTGGAGCTGCAGAATATGTGTGCACTATATAAATAACTGGAAATTAATAAACAGACTAACAAGCCAGCTATGTATCTATCTGTTAGTGTTGACTTACTGTAAATCAGACACATACATTTAAACAAGAGGTATGAAGACAGCTCTAAATTACAGTCTAAAGGAAGCAACAACTTCTGAACAAATAATCTATTGCGTGAGAGTAAGCCTTAACAATGACACTTGTAATAGAGGTTTTTGAACTCTGTGACGTTCAAGTAGGTTGCTGCAGTCAGTATAGGTGTGTTACACCAGTATTACATGCATAGTTGCCGACTTTTGGGAGGTTCTAGGCAGGTCTGCACAGCAAGGGGAAATGTGGGGGTTGTGGCTTGGCATAGGGGGCATATGGGGGGGGGGGGGGTAGCAGAGCTGGGCATCGATCTCAGATAATTTGAAAGAGTGATTCTCATGTCGAATGCAACAGAATTCTTTTTGGATCAATTCTGCTGTGAGGGGAGTGGAGGGCTGTAATGGGAGATGGGTGTTGTGCTGTGAGGGGTGCTGCAAGTGGAAAAGGGTGCTGTATTGGGTGAGGGGTGCTGTGCATAAATGAGTAAGAAATGCCTTGCGGGAAATCAGGGTGCTCTGATGGGAGAGGAGCAGAGAGGGAGAAAGAAAAGAAGAAAGAGCTGGTCATAGAAGCAGAGGTGTAGCTAGGCGCCATGGTGCCCGGAGCAAGGGCATGTTTTGGAGCCCCCCTCCCCTGTACTGAATTGGGGGCCTGGCCAACATGTGTTGGCATGTTACATTTGAAAAGAAATAATATTTACAAATCCTAAATATCGGTAACAGGGTCAGTTCTAGACCCTGTGGAGCTCAGGCCGAAAGTTTCCTTTGGGTGCCCCCATGTTTAAAATAGGGTCAATGCGTGCCGAAGGCTTGTAACAATATAGGGGCATAGCAGTGTGGATGGTGTAATGGTTAGCAATACTGTCTCACAGCACTGGGGTCATGGGTTCGACTCCCACCATGGCCTTAACTGTGTGGTGTTTGTATATTCTCCCTGTGCACACAATACAAAAATAAACTGATAGTTTAATTGGCTCCCAACAAAAATTAACCCTGTTATGTGCGTGTGTGTGTGGTGTAAGGAATATAGGGGGTTATTCTGACCTGTTCGCAGCGGTGCGATCAGGTCACAACTGCACCGGCGCTGCAATGACAGGCAGAGGCGGTCGCTGGGCGGGAGGGGGCGGTATGGATGCACTTGGCTGCCGTTTTCGGGTGCGGTCCAGCCAACGCTAAATTTAGCACAGCTACGATCAGGTCGGAATGACCCCCATAGATTGTAAGTGTGATGTGAATGGCACAATATTTTCTGTAAAGTGATACGGAATATATGTGCACTATATGAATAACTGGTAATAATTAATAAATAATGGCTTCATTGGGGAGGTGCGTGGCCACAGAATAGTACCAATTCACATTAAATTACACAGTAGTGTCCATTATTCACATTAGACCACACAGTAGTACCCCTTAGAAATGTTACACCACACAGTAGGGCCCCTTATACACATTACACCATGGTAGAGCCGCTATGGAAGTAGCTGTATTTAACTAGTTACTTGTTTAATTCAAATAAATTTAAAATACTATATGTGTCCCAACTGACCTGACCTCACAACCCCCAAATCCTCATTGAAAATAAAGCCCCAAATGTGACCCCCCACAGACCTGATAACACCCCAATCTCTGAATGAAAATAATGCCCCAAAACTGACCCCCCAATATGATAATCTCTCAATGAAAATAATGCCCCAAATGTGATCTCCCCCACAGATCTGAAACCTCCAAACTCTCAATGAAACTAATGCACCAAAATTAACCCCCTCCCGCCTGATTTGATAATCCCCCAATGCCTCAATGAAAATTATACCCTAGAACTGCCATCCCAGACTTGCTAATCCCACTATGCTTCAATGAAAATAATGTCCCAAAATTGCCTAAGGGGCACAGAGAGCTGTGATGCAGCAGCCTGAGGGACAGAGAGAGATGCTGCAGCAGCCTGAGAGACAGAATGAGGTGCAGCAGCTTCTAATTCAGAAAGAGGTGCTGCAGCAGCAGCTGGGGCAGAGAGAAGTGCTGCAGCATCAATGTAGAGAGAAGTGCTGTCGCAGACGAGGCAGATAGAGGTGCTACAGCAGCCAGGGCAGAGAGAGGTTCTGCAGAAGCTGAGGCAGAAAGAGGTGCTGCAGCAGCTAGGGCAGAGAGAGCTGCTGCAGCATCTGTGCTGCAGTTTCCAGGAAAGGCAGAGGTGCTGTAGCAGCGGGGGCAGAATGTGGTGCTGCAGGACAGAAGTAAGCCTGCTGTACAGCTAGAAGCAGACATTGAGACATAAATAGGACAGCAGAGCTCTGACATGTGCCAGCTGTTGGTGTACACTGCTGTCGCCACTGGCCTACCCTGTTCCCTACCTAGTCTCTGAGTCCGAGTTAGTGTGTGCCCCTCTGCTTCTCTTCCTCCTGCTCTGTGGCTGCCAGTACAGTGGCCTGTGGGAAGGGGGGTGACAGGTGACAGCACGCCCTCTAACTTCTTCAGCGCCTGGAGCTCAAGCTCCACCGGAGCCACCCTCGCTACACCCCTGCATGGAAGAAGCCCTGGCAGAAGAAAGAAGAGGTGGCAGCCAAAGGACCAGAGAGTGCTGCACTGGTGGAAAGGAAAAGAGATAAACAAAGCTCCCCACTGCAGTCTCACCCAGCACCACAGTGGGTATATTTGGCCACTATCACCTTTCACTTATTTAAACCTCCCTAGACAACCAAGGTCCAGTAAGCACAGTCAGGCCTCAGGCCTGTGGTGCATGTTAAGTAGGCATAGAGCATGTGCCCTAGTTAAGTGACCCTGGCCATTAGGCCCAGGACACTGTGTGATTGCTTTGACATGAGGGTATGGAAATATCAGGGGGGGCTCAGGCTTAGGCCTGCCGAAGTCACCACTCCCAGAGGAAGACCCTAACGGGGTTGAAACGCGTTGGAGCTACAGCCTTATACCATATAAACCTCCAATACACGATTACATCAAAGCGCTTTAGAAAAGAGAGAGTGCGGGGAGACCCGGTCACGTGACCCGAAGATACGGCAGCAAGCAGACGCTACCACGCAACCAAGGAGACGCCGGGAGCGGGACCGAGAGCTGAAGCAGAGACGTGACGGACAGCGGGCAGTAACAGTAGGTGAGTCTCCGTGTGCGGCGGGGACTGCGGACAGCAGCTCGGAGGAGCTCTGACCGCGATCTCTCTGACCCCCTGACGGCGTCTCTCCCCCGGACCCACCGGACTCCACTGGGGCGCCTGTACCAAGGCGAACCACTGGAGACCGAGTCAGGGGTGAGGGACAAGTCCGGAGTTGCTTACTTTTTACTCCATCTAACTATCACACTGCCCAGCACTGTGCGCTCTCCACCACCCACAGACGTACCCCATCACCATCATTTATCTAAAGCGCTAACACACTGTGTGCGGGACGCCGCATACAGAAAGACTGTACTTTGGAGAGGAGGTTTATATGTACAATTACTGAAGGACCTTGTGCACATTTTTTCTTTTCTTTTTTTCAGAAAAGCAAAAACTTCTCATTTTTCTTTTTTTCGGACTTTTATATATTTTTTGTAATCTGGGTCTCAATCAAGTGAATGGACTTTATCCATTAAAATTGCAGTCAGTGCACGACGCAAAGGATAACACCATAGGAAGCATTATTTCCGAGCCATTGTTTTCTTTATTAATAAAGACATAGATTTTACTCACATAAGTGTATATCTTTGATCATATGTTCACTGCAGTTGGTACACACAATTTATCGTCAGTATTAATTTTAGCAACAGTTATCATTCATTATAAATACAACTACAGAGCAAAATCAACACACAAAGTTTAGGATTGAGCGCAGTACCTTCCCTTTTTTCTTTGTAACTGCCGAAGTAAGGCCCTCCTGATAACTCCATTCTCCCACTTCAGCATTTCCACTTCGACAACAGTATACACCAGTGGTTTCCAAACTTTTTTGAATCACGGCGCCCTAGAATATCAGAATTTTTTTCACGGCACCCCTAGGCCAAAAATTTCTTTATGAGAAATTTAGAAAGAAATATTACATTAAGTAGATCGCGTTTATATGTCATCCTTAGGGTCAGTTGTGTGGTGAGGGACAAGATTTGCTTCTGTTTGGCCACATATTTTATGACTGGCAGCCACCAGCACTGGTTTTGCCTATTATATTGACCATGAATAATTTTAATTGGTCCTGGACCACCAACCCAGGGCACCCCTGCAAGTGACCCGAGGCACCCCAGGGAGCCACGGCACACAGTTTGGGAACCTCTGGTATACACCCATAAATACATCTCTAGTGCAGAATATTATTACAGATAACCATTGTTATATGACCATGTGTATGCCCTTCCTAGCTAGGTTCTACTCTGTCCCATTTTTAGTTACTTTATATCATTATCATCAGATTTTTAGGCACCTTTTTGGATCATTTGGAACTAATCATTCCAGATTTCAATACATGTTTAATAACTTAATGCTGATTATTAAATTGGAACAAGCAAGGTATTTAATTTGTAGAGTAAAAGAGTATACTCTCTGATATTTGTTAAGGATACAGTCATTCATATGCACCCATTAAACTCTGCAACTGTACAGGATGACCCTTTTAATACTAAAGGGATCAGTATGAGATCCCAGCGGTCAGGAGACCGACGCTGGGAACCTGATAACCAGGATCCTGGTGGCAAGCGCAGCGTATCCCCTCGCCACAGTGTTCTATTCCCCCTTGGGCGGTGGACTCCCGACCGCCAGTGTTCCAGCTGGTGTCAGGATTCCCGGCGTCGGTATCCTGACCGACGTTCAACTGGCTGCCTCCCATACTAAAATGTGTCCGTGCGGTCTAATAATATACCATTTAATGCCATTTATTATATAGGCCTACTATCTTTTAGACTTACTAAAGCAACATGGTGAGCCATGTAGGCAGCATTATGTTATCTTTGTGTAAAAGACCTAATATAAGAACTTAGCCATCACTTGTATTGGGGTCAAGAGTTTCATTCTCTGCATGATCAATTAGTAGCTTTTCATATGATGCCAACCTTATAACTGCTGCTGGATCCCGTGCTCACAGCTTGTAGAATAACATCAGGAACATGACATGCTCTTTCCTGATCTACAGGGCAGCAAGATTTTTTAATTATACTATTAAAAAAAAGCAATGCTTATATTCAATTAATAAGAAAGTGTTGATGATTTTAGGCACACGTTTATGCTCTATACAAAGGAAAGCTATATCAAAACTTCTGACTCTTTGTGCCTCTTATATGACCAGTGATTTTAATAATAAATATTCCCACTGTACATTCCCGTCATAGGGGCATATCCAATTGCCTGCAAGACAACTACTGCACACAGTGGCGTAAGTTTGTCCTAGCTGCCCGGAGGCAAGAAAAATATTGGTGTGTCCCTATATATATATATATATATATATATATATATATATAAAGTAGCAACAAGGACCGGCACTCCTATGCTCCATAAGGTGATAAGTGCCTAGGTGCCAGTATATGAAAGTGCATAGTCCAAGGTAGCGATACGGCACTCCAGGGCTTAATGAAACATGCCAGAAGCAAATTCAAAGAAAGCTGTCAGCGCAGCATAACTGGGTCAATGTTGATGAAATTTAAAAAATTAAATGAAACGTTGACCCAGTTATATCTTGAAAAAATAAGAGGCGGCACTCAGAGGCTTTGAAATCAGTGAAAAACTTCTATTCGTGAGGTCAACGTTTTGGGGACCACCTCCCCGTCTTCAGGACTATATATTATATATATATATATATATATATATATATATTGCTCCTGCATAGCAATCCTGCAGATTTTAACTATGTGAAGCTACTACAAAACCATTGCAACTAGGCAGATCTATGTAGGGGTCCAGCCACACACTACATAGATCTGCTCAGTCACTCACAATGCTGATTATTTCTCTGACAATTAATTTGCAAGTGTCATATCCAGTGTCATATTCCATAAACAGGAGGCATGCACCTTACTGATGGAGATATCTGCTGTTGCATAGGAAGTATGAGAATTCTAACTGTAATTGTCAGAGAAATAACCTCATATAGTTAGAATTCTCATGCTTCCTTTATAGGAGCAAATAGCTTCATCAGTAAGGTGTCTGCTTCCAGTATATCTACAATAAAGAGGGTGTGATTTGTAAGGTGTAGTGGCTAGTGGGGAAGTCGGCTATGGAAGAGTTACCGGCTGCTGTCAATTAACTTAATTGATAAATGTCGCTGAACATACGGAACAGGAGGAGAGGTGCCCCCATTCAAAGCAGAAGCCCGGCGGCAGCCGACTCCGTTGCCTCCCAGAGTTCTGCCTCTGACTGCACACAATTTCCTATTAACGTGGTTATGTTATTCAATTCATGCGCCGTTCAACTGATAAAAAATAACTTGTGCAGTAATTCTAGCTGTTATTAGCTGCATTAATTATGGGGAAACTGGGTAAATTAGCCTGTACCCTAAAAACAGCACATAACATATCGGATAACAGTAGTTTATTGGGAAAAAGCTAAATATTTGGGGCCCTTAGAAGGTGTCAAATAGCTGATTTTTCAATTTCTTTTTTCTTTTCTTTTTTTAACAGTGACAAAATAGGATAAAAGGCAAGTGTTTCTCAACAAATACATGTACTAGTTACAGCTGGGGGTGCATAAAATGCCTCTTAGCTGATTTTTTAGATATTTTAAGCCACAACACCCGATACCTGTTCCACATCTTTTAACTCTTCATTCTGCACTTTTCAGAATATCAAAAATAACATGTAATTACTAATCAAATTAAGCTAAAAGCAAAACCTTGTAATTGCCTAATGAATCACTAATACCCCTTTCAGACTGACAAAGCCGGGTCACACCCAGGAATGTGTTCCGGGATTGACCCCTTTCAGACTGCACTTAGACCTGGGATGGACCCGGGACAGCCCCATTTACACTGATCCTGGTAAATCTCTGCAAATGCATATGTATGTCATTAGAAATGGACATTTTTCCAGCCAGCCGCACTCTTTTTACGGTTGTTGTCATGCACCTTCAAGAACAGCTTTTTCAGAGTCTTCATTTTATTAACAACTTGCTGTTGTGTACGGATAATTCCTCTGGCTTCAAGCAACTTTGCAATATTTTTACAAATAATAGCATCCTTCACTGTGCCTGTGATCTGTCTCTTTATTTCCTCCTCCCCAATTATGCTGACCAGCTCTCTGATATCCTGATCAGTCCAGGTAGCCATATTGCCTGTCTTCTCCGCTTCCAGGGCGCTTCCCTGGGCTCTGGATGATGACATCATCTTTTCTGAGCCCGGGGAAGCTCCAATGAGAGGCCTTTTAACAGTCCCGTGTACTGAATACCGGGTAGGGCCCATTCACACTACATTGCATCCCGGGACGATCTCGGATTCAACCCTGGTCGAGACCTGGGATGAAATACCGGGACGATCGTCCCGGGATATTGTTCCTGTGCCCTTTCACACTGAGCAATTTCCCGGGTTGATGCAGGTTCATGTGCAATAACTCGGGAAATATTTGTCAGTCTGAAAGGGGTATAAGTGGTATCCCAGGGGTACTGAACCAAGTCCATATATTTTTACCTTGAGATATAGCTATTCCTTGACTTTGTACCTGCTCTGGGAGTTCGAGAAAAAAAAGCGGTATTAAAGCCTATTGAAAATTAATACTGCAAAATTTTCATGGCTATATGAATATCAAAAGCCTTGCGCCTGGCTGCATTAACTCGTAAATAAGGATGACACGGCTTACTGGAAATGCCCCATAGTGTGCCTTTCATTCGGACCATAGTATAAAGTTAGAGGTCAGATACCCTCTTCTAGGATGGCACCATGGCTGCTAAGATCATATTACAGCTTTCTGCAGAGGGCTTATGCCCATCACATTGCCAATACACAGTGAAGGGACAGGCCCCTCATGTTCTTACAGTTGTATTACATTATGACATGTAGGTAACCGTTATCACACCAGGTCTGGTTACTTACTTCCCGGGCAGAATTTCCCACCTGTGTTGACAGTCTAACAGTCCATGTACGCAGCATGCAGGTACAGCAAGCATCATGTATACAATTATCTAATATCACATATATAAGCTCTCTCATTGAACTGCTTATACTCCTGTTTCTCTTCCGAAAGATAAACCCTTTTATAAAGTAGCATTATCATCATCATCAGTGGATCACACATGAAATCACAAAGAGTGCTCATTATACTTTATCATTATCTGTACATGTATGTAACAAAGGTTTCATCCACTATCAATACTGCATGAGGCCTTGTAGTACAAGTCTTCCTTGCAGGCCCATCTCTCACAGACTGTATGTACAGACTACAGAGCAGCCCTAACCGAATTCTCTGATAGCACAGAATGGCTAGGAGTCCATTTATCAATTAATATTTGCAGAATATCTCCAGATGGCATTAGTCTCTGTACCCTACGAGTTACTTACTGGAAAAGGTACCGGAGAGGAATCTCCACTCGCACATATATGGTCAGCGCACAGTCCGTACATCTGCTAAGCTTGAAGGGTCACATACTTTTTCCACTCACAGATGTGTGATATTGGATCATTTTCCTCAATGAAAAATTAGCACGTCTAATTTTTTTGTCTCATTTGTTTCATTTGGTTCTTTTTCTCTACTTTTAGGACTTGTGTGAAAATCTAAGGTTGCTTAAGGCCACATTTCAGCAGAAATATAGAAAATTCTGAAGGGTTCACAAACTTTCAAACACTACTGTATAAGAAATCTCATTGGGCAAGTGGAAGTTCTAGTAATAAAAGCAGGTCGCTGTGGGTCATTGCAGATTTCAGCTACTTCTTGTCACTGTTGTAAGTGCAATAAGAGAGGATAAGATTTACTTCTCCTGTAGAAGATAGGAGCATAGTCACCTATTAGGCTAATATGAAAAGGGTGAGGCAGATGGGTGTACAGTGTCCAAAGTGCACCTCTTGTATGATAAGGCATAAACCATTTATTGTAAGCACACAACTATAAAGTATCAGGAAGGCAAGAACTGTTGTACTGTAGTAATAATAATAAAACGTTATTGTCTAATTACAGGAATAGCATTTTAGAATTTGACACTTGTTCTTTTTCCAAATTATAGTTAAATGGATTCTGGCTAGCAAAAGTATTCCGTGACCAAGAGAACATCACAAGTACTTAAAGAGAGGGGTTGTGATCGGGTGACCGGCGGTCGGGATACAGACGACAGTATACCAGCCACCAGATTGCCGGTGGTTTGAGCGCAACTCGTACTCGCCATGCCGTGTGTTTTTTATTCCCGCTCTATGAGTGTCGTGGACAGTGAGAATAGTGCCTGTTCTGTTGGGATTTCCAGCAGTCGGGATTCCGGCATCAGTATACTGACCGGCGGGATCCCGACCGCCGGTAACATGATTACATCCCCTTAAAGAGTATAGATAAAGTGAGAGAGACAGTGAGCTGGCCTAAGGATACAGGAGTCTGCAAGGGTGCTTCCTTTCATACTTTATGGGCTCCAAAATTATTATTCTAAACTATCTAAATAATAATTGTGTAAGGTCTGTTCCGTCTGCAATATGCTTGCACACTGGGAGCCGCGGGACATGCCCCAATGGCTCATACTAACATGGGAGACAGGACAGACCTAGTGCCGGAGAAGAGAAGAGGAGGACCAGCTGTCCCACCGGGAACAGAGGGTATGGGGACGGGATGGAGCAGACAGAGTTTAGGTGATGGAGCAGGGAAGGTCAGGCAGAGCTGCAGAGAGGGGGAGGAGGTTATGGAGGCATATGTGTAATGTGAAACAGCTGCTTAAGCATTTTAAGATGACAGCTGTAAATATAGCAACTCAATAAAAAATAAAAAAAAAAATATATATATATATATATATATATATAATATATTTATACAATACTGCAACTCTCCAAATTCATTAAATCAAGACAGCTTGTCAGATTATCTACCTTTGGCCAAAGTGTTTGAAAAATACACCTAACAATTAAAAGGATAGATAGATCAATAGTTTGACCGATAGATCGATATGATAGAGAAAGGATATTGATGCCTTGTTAAACTATAAAGAACCAAAATGCCCTGCAGGTATTGAGAACTTTCAAATAATGGCTTTTGTCTCCCTCTAGTGGGTAATAAGAAGAATTAGTGGAGATGCACAAATTCTGAAGTAAGGAATTTAAATTGATTGGGGGGGGGGGGGGGGGGAGTAAAAAATCTCTGTTCTTTTCAGACAGGAAATACAGTACTTCATTTTTTAATTCAATGCTGGTTTAGTTTGGTAGAAAAAAAAAAAGGTTACATAAACACTGGGCAAAAACAGTGATATGCTATCAAATGAGGCATGTTAAGGAGGATAAACAGCAAGACAAGATAATGGAAATCTTCTATTTCTCCTATTTTCTGGAATATTCACTATGAAGATAATTCAGCTATGCACTAGGTTTTTTGTGTATTCCAATACTAGTGTAGTCAGGACCGAGACCATATGAGGCCATAGGTAAGATACTGCTTCATCTCCCCTATTTTTGTTGGTAACAGAGCTTTCTCTGACGTCCTAGTGGATGCTGGGAACTCCGTAAGGACCATGGGGAATAGACGGGCTCCGCAGGAGACTGGGCACTCTAAAAGAAAGATTAGGTACTATCTGGTGTGCACTGGCTCCTCCCTCTATGCCCCTCCTCCAGACCTCAGTTAGAATCTGTGCCCGGCCAGAGCTGGGTGCTCCTAGTGGGCTCTCCTGAGCTTGCTAGAAAGAAAGTATATGTTAGGTTTTTTATTTTCAGTGAGATCTGCTGGCAACAGACTCACTGCTACGTGGGACTGAGGGGAGAGAAGCAAACCTACCTGCTTGCAGCTAGCTTGTGCTTCTTAGGCTACTGGACACCATTAGCTCCAGAGGGTTCGAACACAGGGCCTGACCTCGATCGTCCGTTCTTGGAGCCGCGCCGCCGTCCCCCTTGCAGAGCCAGAAGAGAAGCGATGAAATCGGCGGCAGAAGACTCCTGTCTTCATTAAGGTAGCGCACAGCACCGCAGCTGTGCGCCATTGCTCCCACAGCACACCACACACTCCGGTCACTGTAGGGTGCAGGGCGCTGGGGGGGGGGGGGGGGCGCCCTGGGCAGCAATAAAATACCTTTTGGCATAAAAATACACATAATACAGTCTATGACTGTATGTGTGTAAAACCCCCGCCATTTTTAGTCAGAAACAGGACAGAAGCCCGCCGCTGAGAGGGCGGGGCCTTCTTCCTCAGCACACCAGTGCCATTTTCTCTTCACAGCTCCGCTGGAAGGAAGCTCCCCAGGCTCTCCCCTGCAGTATCCTGGTACACAAAGGGTGAAAAGAGAGGGGGGGGGGCACAAATTTAGGCGCAAAAATTGTATATACAGCAGCTACTGGGTAAACACTGAGTTGTAGTGTAATCCCTGGGTTATATAGCGCTGGGGTGTGTGCTGGCATACTCTCTCTCTGTCTCTCCAAAGGGCCTTGTGGGGGAACTGTCCTCGAATAGAGCATCCCCTGTGTGTGTGGTGTGTCTCTTTGAGCATCTCTCATATATAGGACAGCGTCTTTAATATGCCCTACGGTCAACAATATAGTATCCTTGTCTAAGGTATCAATTTCCTCAGACACGGTATCCGTCCATGCTGCTACAGCACTACACACCCAGGCCGACGCGATCGCCGGCCTCAGTAAGGTACCTGAATGTGTATAAATGGACTTCAGGGTAACCTCCTGTTTGCGATCCGCAGCATCTTTGAGGGTAGCCGTATCCTGTGACGGCAGGGCTACCTTCTTGGATAAGCGTGTTAAAGCTTTGTCCACCTTAGGGGAGTATTCCCAGCGTAACCTGTCCGTTGGCGGGAAAGGATACGCCATAAGAATCCTTTTGGAAATCTGCAGTTTTTTATCTGGAGATTCCCAAGCCTTTTCACATAACTCATTTAGCTCGTGTGAGGGAGGAAAGGTTACCTCCGGCTTCTTTTCCCCATACATATGTACCCTCTTGTCAGGGACTGGGATTTCCTCTGTGATGTGCAACACCTTAATTGCCATAATCATATAACGGATGGATTTAGCCAATTTTGGCTGTAACTTTGCATCATCGTAATCGACACTGGAGTCAGAATCCATGTCGGTATCTGTGTCAACAATTTGGGATAGTGGGCGCTTCTGAGACCCTGACGGCCTCTGCGACACAGGATCAGGCACGGGTTGGGACCCTGATGTCCTGAGGCTTCAGCTTTTCCTAACCTTTTATGCAAGGAATTAACATTATCATTTAAAACCTTCCACATATCCATCCAATCAGGTGTCGGCGCCGTCGGCGGAGACACCACATTCATTTACTCCCGCTCTGCTTCCACATAGCCTTCCTCATCCGACATGTCGACACAAGCGTACCGACACACCACACACACAGGGAATGCCCTTTTTGAAGACAGTTCCCCCACAAGGCCCTTAGGAGAGACAGAGAGAGAGAGAGTATGCCAGCACACACCCCAGCGCTATAAACCCAGGAATAACACAGTAACTTAATGTTAACCCAGTAGCTGCTGTTTATATATTGTTTTTTGCGCCTAATTATGTGCCGCCCCTCTCTTTTTACCCTCTTCTACCGTGTATCTGCAGGGGAGAGCCTGGGGAGCTTCCTCTCAGCGGAGCTGTGGAGAAAAAATGGCGCTGGTGAGTGCTAAGGAAGAAGCCCCGCCCCCTCGGCGGCGGGCTTCTGTCCCGCTTAAATATGCAATTTTTGGCAGGGGCTCATACATATATACAGGGCCCAGCTGTATATATGTTTAACTTTTGCCAAAAGAGGTCCCAAATGCTGCCCAGGGCGCCCGCCCCCCCCCCCCCTCTCTCCCTGCGCCCTTACAGTGACCGGAGTATGTGAGGTGTGTGGGAGCAATGGCGCACAGCTGCAGTGCTGTGCATTACGTCAGTGAAGAACGGAGTCTTCTGCCGTCTGTGAAGTCTTCTTTGCTTCTCATACTTACCCGGCTTCTGTCTTCCGGCTCTGCGAGGGGGACGGCGGCGCGGCTCTGGGATCGGACGGCGAGGGTGAGATCCTGCGTACGATCCCTCTGGAGCTAATGGTGTCCAGTAGCCTAAGAAGCAGGACCTAGCTTCAGAGAGTAGGGCTGCTTCTCTCCCCTCAGTCCCACGATGCAGGGAGTCTGTTGCCAGCAGAGCTCCCTGAAAATAAAAAACCTAACAAAATACTTTCTCTCAGCAAACTCAGGAGAGCTCACTGAAAAGCACCCAGCTCGTCTGGTCACAGTATCAAACGGAGGTCTGGAGGAGGGGCATAGAGGGAGGAGCCAGTGCACACCAGAACCTAAATTCTTTCTTAAAGTGCCCATGTCTCCTTCGGAGCCCGTCTATCCCCATGGTCCTTACGGAGTCCCCAGCATCCACTAGGACGTTAGAGAAAAGGACATGATCATCTGTTTTCAAGTTTACATGCTGCATGGTTCATCACTGAGAGACCCCCACTGTTGTACTGCCTGACACGGTTGTAAGCCCTGACTATACCTGTATCAAGTCATGTATAGGGGTTATACCGCACAGTTAATAAATAGATTAAACAGCAGATAATTTATATACCAAGATATACTGATGAGAGAAAGAAAAAAATATTTTTTTCTAATCAATCTACGTTTGGCGGTGCACCCTGAGTCAGTAATGAAACATGTTAGACAAAAGGAGAAAAGAAGACTCTTTTGTGGGCGCACTCTTGTGTAATTATGAAAGTATCAAAGAAATAGATTAAAATTCAATATTTATTGATAATGAACATAAAACACATAGTAGTTGAATGTGCAGGTAGAGAAAAAAAGGTAAATGAATAAACACTGGAACCGGTAATGCTGATGTTAATGTCAGATAATGATTCCAAGCTGCCTGGGTAGCATAAATCTTTCAAATGTATGGTAAATCCGAAAATAGGTCTCAAACGACTGCCTGGGCTGTACAATCTTAAAATAGAGCTAGACACTTGGCGCCTCAATAATTTTGATTAATAATCAGATCGGCTGTATTGCTTGTAACTGGCGTCAGAATAGAGATTAGAAAACTGATTGAATAAAGAAAAGATGAATCTGCTGTCGGTGTTAGACACTGAGCCTGGCCACCCAAATATTCTACTAAACCCAGTATTCCTCAAGAGTCTCCCACTCGAGTACTAACTTGGCCCAACACTGCTTAGCTTCCAAGATCGGAAGGATTCGGGCGTTACCAGTGTGGTATGATAGTAGAGAATTATTAAAGGTGCTACTGGAATCACCGATGAGAGTTCATGAAGTGAAGAAGAAGGTAACGGGGAGGGGGTATAGTGAGAAGGGGGATCTGCTGCCAATGTTAGACAGGGGTGAGCCCCTGAATCAATGGTGAGAGTCCCGAAATTGTAGCGATAGTCAGAAAAAGAAATTCTCAATGAGACAGTCGTTCTCAGTGATTATGGTTGCTCAATGTATAATGGTATCGGGTGTAAATACCGGATAGTGAGTATAATCACCTGTAAACCACTGAGTGATAGCCACGTTGAAAAAAGGGGGGGGGGGGAAGCAAAGGAGAAGGCTCTGCAAATGGTATCACAATGTTGATACTAATAGTAGATAATATCTCCAAAGGAGTCAAAATAACCTTAAATTAGTTGATATAAATACACCGCTATTGCGAAATGGATATCCACAAAAGATAGATCACTGAAGTATAGTTAAATATGAAAAAAACACCAAACATCAATTAATGCTGGTCTCAAATACTATTTGGACCTGGATTGAATATATAGCCGAGTCTGAATTAATGGCTATGAGAATGAATCAATGATGGATAATTAAATTGAATTAAATAAATTAATGAATCCACAGTCAAAAAAATCTAAGTAAATACAGCTACTGAAAAGGGATATTTCTTTAAGAGCTGTAATGGTTTTGATACTAAGACAAAGATAGATCATTCAGAAAATTGATAGAGCCACCGTTAATAATAAATAGATCTAGATAAATACAGGCTACTAAAAACGGTATAAATTGCATGCAAGAAATAAGAGACTATAGTAGCACGGGTAAACCTTAGAAAATAAATAGGTTTAAATACAGGCTACTAGAAAATTAATATGTATTGCATAGAAAAAAAGACAGTATAATCACACGGGTAAACCTGGAAACAGATATTACCCGTGTCGATGTCTTTATGGGAATCAGGTGCCGTGTAGCAGTACTGTGAATCCAGGGGACGAATAGCCGCGTGGTTGATGTGGGATGAAGTGCCAATTCGTCAAAATGCAGATCTGTGGTCACAGGATAATAGAGTCCGATGTCGGTCAGGGTTCTGTGCGGATCCAGTAATCAGAAAAGTTCAGTGAATGTGGGATGCGGCGCAGGAAAGCAGTGGGGAATGTCCATAAACAGCCGTGTCAGAGTCCCGGCATTGTGTCAGACATACATGCCGTGAGGATGCGCTGTGAGTCTCGGAAGCTGTATTGCCGTTCAGCTGATGGTGATGCACGGTTAGGCAGACGGAGACATCTGTGGTCCCAGAGTAGCTGAGGGTCGGAAGACGCGTTTCGCCCATTCACCGGGCTTGGTCACTTCCTGATGTATGTCTGACACAATGCCGGGACTCTGACACGGCTGTTTATGGACATTCCCCACTGCTTTCCTGCGCCGCATCCCACATTCACTGAACTTTTCTGATTACTGGATCCGCACAGAACCCTGACCGACATCGGACTCTATTATCCTGTGACCACAGATCTGCATTTTGACGAATTGGCACTTCATCCCACATCAACCACGCGGCTATTCGTCCCCTGGATTCACAGTACTGCTACACGGCACCTGATTCCCATAAAGACATCGACACGGGTAATATCTGTTTCCAGGTTTACCCGTGTGATTATACTGTCTTTTTTTCTATGCAATACATATTAATTTTCTAGTAGCCTGTATTTAAACCTATTTATTTTCTAAGGTTTACCCGTGCTACTATAGTCTCTTATTTCTTGCATGCAATTTATACCGTTTTTAGTAGCCTGTATTTATCTAGATCTATTTATTATTAACGGTGGCTCTATCAATTTTCTGAATGATCTATCTTTGTCTTAGTATCAAAACCATTACAGCTCTTAAAGAAATATCCCTTTTCAGTAGCTGTATTTACTTAGATTTTTTTGACTGGATTCATTAATTTATTTAATTCAATTTAATTATCCATCATTGATTCATTCTCATAGCCATTAATTCAGACTCGGCTATATATTCAATCCAGGTCCAAATAGTATTTGAGACCAGCATTAATTGATGTTTGGTGTTTTTTTCATATTTAACTATACTTCAGTGATCTATCTTTTGTGGATATCCATTTCGCAATAGCGGTGTATTTATATCAACTAATTTAAGGTTATTTTGACTCCTTTGGAGATATTATCTACTATTAGTATCAACATTGTGATACCATTTGCAGAGCCTTCTCCTTTGCTTCCCCCCCCCCTTTTTCAACGTGGCTATCACTCAGTGGTTTACAGGTGATTATACTCACTATCCGGTATTTACACCCGATACCATTATACATTGAGCAACCATAATCACTGAGAACGACTGTCTCATTGAGAATTTCTTTTTCTGACTATCGCTACAATTTCGGGACTCTCACCATTGATTCAGGGGCTCACCCCTGTCTAACATTGGCAGCAGATCCCCCTTCTCACTATACCCCCTCCCCGTTACCTTCTTCTTCACTTCATGAACTCTCATCGGTGATTCCAGTAGCACCTTTAATAATTCTCTACTATCATACCACACTGGTAACGCCCGAATCCTTCCGATCTTGGAAGCTAAGCAGTGTTGGGCCAAGTTAGTACTCGAGTGGGAGACTCTTGAGGAATACTGGGTTTAGTAGAATATTTGGGTGGCCAGGCTCAGTGTCTAACACCGACAGCAGATTCATCTTTTCTTTATTCAATCAGTTTTCTAATCTCTATTCTGACGCCAGTTACAAGCAATACAGCCGATCTGATTATTAATCAAAATTATTGAGGCGCCAAGTGTCTAGCTCTATTTTAAGATTGTACAGCCCAGGCAGTCGTTTGAGACCTATTTTCGGATTTACCATACATTTGAAAGATTTATGCTACCCAGGCAGCTTGGAATCATTATCTGACATTAACATCAGCATTACCGGTTCCAGTGTTTATTCATTTACCTTTTTTTCTCTACCTGCACATTCAACTACTATGTGTTTTATGTTCATTATCAATAAATATTGAATTTTAATCTATTTCTTTGATACTTTCATAATTACACAAGAGTGCGCCCACAAAAGAGTCTTCTTTTCTCCTTTTATACCTGTATCAAATTGGTTCATAAAATAAATAAAACTGAAGATATCTGTTCAAACAAGTTCTGCAATAATAGTTTGTTTTTTTAACGATATCATCCCACTGTCAGTTTCTCGCAGGGTTTTGGATTCTATAAAGGTCCCGGTGATCGGCGCCATTTTCATTCCGGCTATGGAGAGTGCACTGAACGGACGTGTCGTCTCAGTGCTGGGTTGTGTGGCGTGGGGCTGCTTGTTTGCTGTAGGGCTGGTGTATCAGTCCAGGGGTGCTCTGTCGTTAAGTGGTGTATCTGACAAGGGGTGATCTGTCCATAATCCATATACATCCAGGGGCTCTGCCTGGCGGGTTAGGAAGAAAGACGTGTCCTGGTTTTGCTCCGCCTGGCATCGGCTGTATTACAGCTTTATACACTCATTATGCTCCTTCATTATACACCTGCATTGTGCAGATTATTGCAGCCATCACCACACCTATTTAGAGTCTAAATAAGTGTGACAAAGGCTGCACTAATAAGCACAATGCAGGTGTATACTGATGGCGCATAATGTTACTGTACAGTTTGTTTTGGCTCTAACTAGGGGGGTCATTCAGATCTGATCGCTGGGCTAATTTTGCTGTCCTGCGATCAGATAGTCGCCGCCTACTGTGGGAGTGTATATTCGCTGTACAAGTGTGCGTTCCTATGTGTACGCCGAGCTGCTAAAATTCACTTTGTGCAGTCTATGCACAGCCCAGGACTTACTCCTCCAGTGCGATAGAATCAGGCTGATCGGGCCGAAGCTGACATCAGACATCCTCCCTGAAAAAGCTTGGGAATGCCTTCGTTTTTCCGAACACTCCCAGTAAACTGTCAATTACCATCCACAAACGGCCTCCTCCTATCAAATCACCTTGCGAACGTCCATGTGATTAGAATTTTCGCACCATCCTGACGCTGGCCAGCGATGCCCTTTGTTGTTGTCAGACGCGCTTGCGTATTGTGGTGCATACGCATGCACAGTTAGCACCTGATCGCCTGCTGTGCAAAAACGCACAGCAGCTATCAGATCTGAATGACCCCCCAGGTGTGGTGATGGCTGCAATAATCAGCACAATGCAGATGTATACTGCTTAATAAACACATTGTTGTTTCTCAAAGAAAAATTCATTTATACCACTTTCAGACAGAAAAATCTCAAAATGCCGGGTTTTTCCTAGTTTTGTGAAACCGGGAAAAACCCGAGTTACAGTTCCTAATCCCCTTTCACACAGCACATTTAACTTGGATTATTCCCGGTCGACCTCTTTCAGACAGAACCCGTGTCAGCCCTGCAATAGACTTGAGTGTCATAAGAAATGGACTGGCGTCAGTGGAATGGATGGCTGTTCTCTGGGGTAACGCTTCGTGAGGATGCACAACTGGACGATGAAGTGGCAATGAGATTAACCAGTGCAGAATTGCCAAAAACTTCATTGCACTGATCATAGTAAGCCCACTCCATTCTAGCAGCACCACTTTTTCTCCTGTGAACTTTGTTGTCAAATTTTCTGAGAGCTTTCAATTTGTTCACTACCTGCTGCTGTGTCCGCTCAGTGCCCCTTGAGGCAAGTATCTTGGCAATGTTGGTGTACACTGTGGCGTCCTTCACTGTCCCAGTGATCTGCTTCCGGATCTCCTCCTACCCTCTAACAGAAAGCAGCTCCCTAATCTCTTCCTCCTTCCAGTGCGCCATGCTGTCTCTCTCAGTCTCCCCTGCAGCTCAATTGTGATCTCAGATGCCAGTGCCAGTGCCACGCCCGCTCAGCCAGAGAGACCCTGCTGTTCAGCTCTGCTGGCCAGCTTCTATTTTATAATCTCTTTACCACGAATTACCCTATTTCATCTAGTATTGCTGGTAATCGCTACCACTGCTGTGTGAACATTTTCTATTCTTATGATGGACAAATCGCCTCAGAATCTCCGTGGCACCCAGACGGGTAAAGGTCGGGGTCGTGATAATACCGCTGCTGATAGCCCCCCATCCCTGCATCTGGGCTTGGTACCAGTCCCCGAGGTCAATCCTCGCTTGTATCCGCAATGGACTCTGCTAAATCTTTTATGACACGTGAGATTACGGATATATGATCCTCATTGCTGGACCAGAAACTGGCTCCCATGAAGGATTCACTCGATTCTGCTCTCACTCAATTGAATCACCGTGATCAACATCTATCTGAGGCCAAACAGAGAATCTAATTTAGAAGATGATCTCACTACAGCTAGAACGGAGCTAGCAGAACAAGAAAAAAATTGTACCGTCCATTCAAGAAAAGCTCAGGTCTCTAAAACAGAAATAGGAGAAACAATGTCTGCCTTATCGGGCTTCTGGAGTCGGTGAAGCCCCAAGATTTTATGCAACTTGTCACTCAATGGCTACCTAGGGAGCTCGGGTGTGTGTCTCCGACGCTGGTTCCCTCCTAGTAGAACGTGTCCATCGCATCGGCCACGATCGCCAGTCCACTAAAGAAAGACCTCAACCTATCCTCATGAGGATCCTTAATTATGCTGACAAGATCCAGCTATTGGAAGCGTATAGAAAACATCCTGATCTATGGTGTCAAGAATACAAGATCTTATTGTTTCAGTCTTTCTCCTATGGTTGCTGCGAAACAGAGAAAATTCTCCACGATCTGTAAATGGCTTTTTGAGTTGGGACACCATTCTGCACTACTTTACCCAGCCAAATTGAGGGTCTCTTATGCCGGGAAAGCTTATTTCTTTGATTCTTCTCATACAGCAAAGAACTTTGTGGACTCATTGACCTCACCACGTTCTCCAGGGATGGACTATTGAGGTTACTGGTAAATATTGTGTTTTGGTTTACATAATGGTTAATCCTTAACTGTACTGATCCTGCATGTACAGGACTTGCTTACTTTGGTTACTGGTGTCCCACACCAGACGATTGCTACCTGCATTTCTTTTTGTTCTATTTTCCCAAATCTTTCCTGGACACTCTCATATTTCTTATCTTGCTATTTTTCTTTGTTATCCAGCTTACTCCCCATTCTACTTTTTTCCCATCTCACCTTTTCATTTTCTACTTTATATTACAGCTGTCTAATGGCTTGCTCCAGCAACTATTACACCCTTGTGACTGGGGTCTTTTTTTCTTTTCTTTTTTTTAATGTTGTGGAGCGAACCATGATCCTGTCTTTTTGGGTTTGTATAATGTTGATGACACTTACTGACTATTTACTTGCTATTCACACACATAGTCTGTTGCGGTTGCCATTTTTGTGTTTATTTTGGTGCTGCCCTAGCTTCAGTGTGTTCCCCATTTGCCCACTTGCTGGGACGGGCAGGGTATTTAGGTTCATGAACACTGCTTCTGTTCTCTGGCCTAGTGTAGGAGTGGGTTAAATGGCTACTAACACAACTTCTTCCTCTAGGGTGCAAACAATACTTAAACTTGTGACATGGAATGTGGAGGGACTCAATACACCTATTAAGAGAAAAGTAATTCTCTCCTCTCTCAAACGTTTGAAGCCCGATATTGCTTTATTACAGGAAACCCATTGGAAATCCTCTGACCCTAATGTAGTGAGGGATTCTTGGATAGGGGACTTTAAAGCCGCTTCCTAAATGGCAGGGGGGGGGGGGGGGGAGGGGGTTAATTCTCTTTGGCATACATCTTACTTATAGCATCAGTGATTGTCTATTTGATGCAGAAAGTCACTATTTATAAAACTCACCATTTATGGTGTTCTCTATACCATTGCTACTATTTATGCCCCTACAGACACCAATGCCCCTTTCTTTTCAGGTCTTTATGGCAAGATACAGGAATGGGCGGAGGGGGAAATTATTTATGGTGGGGACTTTAATTGTGTCCAATCTCCGGGCTTGGATAGATCTACCTCTGCTAGTTCTCCAAGTATTCCTACATCCCCATCCTTGTCCCTACTGACCAACACTTTGAAACCCTGTGATTCCTGGAGTCCCGCGAGTACACATTTTACTCCCACCCCATCCACTCTTCCTATTGTTTAGACTATTGGCTAGTTGCTGATACCCTCTTACAATGTGTTATTAAAACCCAGATAGAGACTATAAATCCTTGTCTGACCATGCTCCGGTTTGGTTCACCTTCCAGTCAAACAATTGGAGACTTCCAGCCTACATGGACAAATCATCACATTTTTGCATACATCCTCCTCCTCCTCCTTTATTTATATGCATTCCTCATCTATGTAGATCATGGGTCTTCAACCTGTGGCCCTCTAGCTGCTGTGGAACTACACATCCCAGCGATCGTAAAAACGCGCCATGGCGTATATTTTACCCACATTTGAGGACCTGTGACTCAGTTTTCTAAACTGGGAGGGTCCCTGGGGATGCGCTCCGAGGCAGCCAATCTGTAGCTGCTGTCCCGGCTGCAAGATTTAAACAGAAGAGGTGGAGCCTTTCCACTCCTTATTGGCGCCTATGGGACCGGGCATGGTGCAGCTCCCTGGCCTGAAGAGATCCCTGTACCATGAGTCTGTGCATTTGGGTCGCCGGGTGATGTTAGAGCCTCCGCGGCAGCCCAGTGAGTGAGTGGACATGACGTCTGAGAGTCTCACAGGTGGTGGCTGGGCTTGTTGTGGGGGGGGGGGTTCCCGCAGCGTCTGGGGGGGGGGGGGGGACTGGGATGGTGGTGCCTCTGGACTCTTGCTGTTTTCCACCGTGGTTGCGGTGCAGGTCGCGTGGTGTAGGGGGACCGTGAATCATGTTATAGCCGCCGCGGTGAGTGAGTCCAAAGTGCTACTGCAGTGGATGTCAGCTGGTATGTGGCTTGAATGGCTGTAAACGCGGCTGCCGGTTTCCCACAGGGGTCATGGTATAACCACATGTGAGAAACTTAGTGTCACGTCTTATGCAGCGGGGCCAGTGAGGGGCATTAACACAAGCAGGTGGTGGCTGGACTTGCTGTGCGGGATTCCCGGTGTGTCTGGGGTCTGAGGAGGTGGCTGCAATGTGTCTAAGTGCTCTACCTGGTGCAGTGTGTATAACGTGCTCTACCTGGTGCAGTGTGCATAACGTGCTCTACCTGGTGCAGTGTGCATAACGTGCTCTACCTGGTGCAGTGTGCATAACGTGCTCTACCTGGTGCAGTGTGTATAACGTGCTCTACCTAGCGGAATGTGTATGACGTGCTCTGCCTGGCACAATGTGTATAACATGCTCTGCCTGGCGCAATGTGTATAACGTGCTCTGCCTGGTGCAATGTGTATAACGTGCTCTGCCTGGTGCAATGTGTATAACGTGCTCTGCCTGGTGCAATGTGTATAACGTGCTCTGCCTGACGCAATGTGTATAACGTGCTCTGCCTGACGCAATGTGTATAACGTGCTCTGCCTGACGCAATGTGTATAACGTGCTCTGCCTGGTGCAATTTGAATTGGCACTGTGGCCACGCCCCTTCCTCACGAAGCCAAGCCCATACATTTTTGCTGCACGCACTGTCCATGCTTACGTGTTTTGGAATATGGGAGGGGGAGAACCAATTCACTTCTGCCAAAGGGCGCCAAAATGTCTTGTTACAGCTCTGGTGCAGAGTGTCCTGTAAGCTACACAGCCCAGCAGCATTGTTACACCCCTCGCAACACTTTTTAATGTCCAAATCAAGTTGTTTGTTTTTATATTTGAATCATTAATAAGAACCTTAATTCCGATGGGACCCAGAAAAGGACAGGTAGGACCCCATTTTTATTTCTTTTTTAAAGTGAAGGGTCCCTGCCTTGGATCCACTTTTTTTTGGCTTAGCGTGATCACTGCATTCCAGCATGCCCTTGCTAAAAAGGCATGCTAAAACCGAGGCAGGGCATGCTGGGATGCCTAGTTCCACAACAGCTGGATGGCCACAGGTTGAAGCATGATGTAGATGATAATATTACACATGTGGAGGATATTAATTTGTTCTGGTCAGCTTCGAAGCCGGTGCTGCATGGACAGATTATAGAAAATGTTTCCAGGAGACGCAGGCTATTAACTGCTCAGTTAAATGAACTTAGTCGTAGTTTGACAAAAACATACGATACACTTTTATTACAGAACTCATTTGAACATCGACGGGCATATCTTGCTGCTAAGCAACTTTATGACTCATTATGCACTTAACGGGCGAAGTTTTCTTATGACATGCAAAAGGAATAGATTTTTCCATGGTAGATTGTTAGCAAATCTGGTTTGATCATACTCTGCCCCTTCTCGCATTTCTCAATTAAATACTGATTCCTCTTCAACTGTCTTAGGTACACCTAATATCTCTAAGGCGTTTCTTCAATTTTATAAAAATCTATATGAGGCGCCCCATGACTACCCGATTATAGGTATGCAGTTTCTTGAAGAGGCGGGCTTGCCTGTTTTGACAGAGGAGGAAAGGGTGTCATTGACGGTACCGGTCACTGAACCAGAACTACTGTACTTACTTTAATAAAGTGCTTGCATAAAGTTAAATCTCCTAGCCAGATGGGTTTGGGGCAGAGTATTATCGAATGTTGGCTCCCGATTTAATGCCTCATTTTCTGTCTCTCTTCAACTCATTGTTACAAGAGAACCCCCCTCCCACTGGCTTCAATGACACCAGAATAGTGGGTTTTTTTTCCGAAACCGGGGAAAGGCCCTTGTAATGTACAATCCTATCACCCCATTTCTTTGCTGAACCAGGATCTAAGATGATTTACTAAATGAATCGCTTCACGGCTCCAATCTGTTTTACAACAGTTTTTACATCCTACTCAGAATGGATTTGTCCGAAATAGAACCTCAGTGCATAATGGAGGTCATTCCGGCCCGTTCGCACGCAGCAGTTCATCGCTGCGGTGCGAACGGGTCGGGACTGCACCTGCACGGCACCCGCAATGTGCACACGTGCCATTCCAGGGCGTCAACTGACCGTTTTCAAGGCGTGCCGAGGCGAACGCAGGCATGTCCAGGCATTTGGAGGGCGGACTTTCCGACGTCAATTCCGGGACCTTCGTCGCTGGATCTGTCGCACAGGGTAAGTAAGTCTGACCCTGGTCTTCTTTTCCACAAAACATTTTTTGCATAGTGGGGCTGCACAATAGGCGTTGTCTAGTTGATCGCACGGGCTGCAAAAAGTAGCTTCGTGCGATCAGCTCGGAATGAGGGACAATATTCATATGTTGATTGTAGCAATGTACTACTCAAGGCGATTGGCTTGCTGTACAGCTCCGACAAGGCGTTCTACCGTGTCTCCTAGTCTCAAATAGAGTTGTCCATGTTCAGCAGTTTGGTGTAGAGTTCATATGCATATTTCGCCTACTTTAAGCACAACCCCAGGCATTTCTCATAATCAATGGTGGGACACGTCAAGGTTACCCTCTTTCTCCCTTACTTTCTAATTTGTTCCTGGATCCATTGATTCGTACTTTTATACGTGATGCTTCATGGAAAGGAATTACGGTCGGCCCTTATGACATTAAAGTTTCTACTTTTGCAGACGACCTATTATATTTCAGTGACCCCACACTGGCTTTTCCCTCCTTACTGGCTACGTTATGAGATTTTAATCAAGTGTCTGGATTTTTGATTAACTTTGACAAAACTGAGGCATTGGGGGAGGATTTTGCGAAATGGCAACATCTTCCGATCTCCTATTTGGGTAGATGTCACCTTTATAAAATGGTCTCCTTCCCTCGCTTGCTGTATCCCATCCAAATGCATCCGTTTCCGTTGTCAAAATGTGATATACACACTATAAATAAAGCCTTAATTAACTTTATTTGGGTGAATAAATGCCCCGATATTGCGCTATTTAAAGTGAAACAACTTCCATCACCTCGGAGGAATTAATCTTCCTTGCCCAGAAGACTACTCTCTGGCTGCTAATTATAGATATGCATTGGATTGGCTAGGGGGTAGGGATAACTTTGTTAATGGAACACTGGAACAAGCTTTATCGCCTCATTGTAATTTGGTAACTCTGTTTCTCTGATAACACGACCTTGTCTGACATACGTATGAATCTACGCCTATTTACTCCCTGCAAGGCTTGGTGCCAATTTAGGAAACGTTTAGGGCTCTCTTTGTCAAACTCATTGTTTCATCCTTTGTATCAAACACAGACTTCCAGGGTGGGGAGGTTAATGAATTTGTTTGTGGTTGGCATCTTTCAGGGACTCAGATTATTATTTAAATTCTTGAATTCTCAGCGGTACTTACTCTATCCCAATTTAAAGAGATACCCCACTCTTTCCTTCTTTTTGTTTATTTTCAAGTGCATAGCTTTGCTACTCATATACTCTCTCGTCTGCAGTCTATAGAACTCACCTTTGCCTTAGATGGTCTAGTAAGACAGCACCTCAGCTCCCCCTACTCCACATCCCTAATTTACTCTCACACCAGGCTGAGACTAGATCTGTCCAAGCTCACTACAAGTTTCAACACAGGTGATTGCAATCATAATTTAAAGAAGTCCAGGTAGAGAGCATTTTGTCCCTCCTGGTATGGGTTATGTTGGGATGTATGGATTGAGTATATAAAATTTAAACCAATGGTGTATATTAGATTTAAACTAATAGTTTAATAGTGCCTGGGTACTGTTTATAGCTCCACCTAATTGAAAGACAACTATTTTATAAAATGTACTTGTAGTACAACGAAGGCAACTTAAAACAACCTTAAAATGCACATAGAATGCAAGAATAGCAGTATCTACTTGCACAATGGGACAGGACGCAGGAGGACTCTGTGTGTGTGTCTCTATCTAGACCCTTATTAGATAGAAGGTTACACAGGACCCAGACTCCTAGGCAGGAAGGAGGAGAAGCTGGGATCCCTGAGTCACTTACAGCTCTCTCCACCCTCTTCTCTCTACTATGGTCGGTATCTCATGAAACCGGATACTCCTGTGTCTCTGCCTGCACTGCATACTGTCCTGCTCGCATTCTGGCTGCCTGGTTCTGCTGTTGCATAAGAGGAAAAGCTAGTGATGTCAGTGTGTTCTGGCTGGGGGGCACCCAAACAATGGGGGGCCTGGGGTACAGTATGCCCTGCATCCCCCTTTAATCTGGCTATGGCTAGATGTAAGAAACATAAAATTGAATGCATATTTAAACTAAACTAAAGGGCACATACACTAGAACGATTATGCTCGATTTCAGCCCAATTCGGGCATTCGGCACGATAGATTGGGTGAAATCGGGCATTTTGGCTGTGTATCCGATCCAGTCCGATGCGCAGCCCCGTGAGCATCAGATTGAATGTGCAGCACATTCAATCTGGTCCGACCCTACAGGCGTGGCTGGGATCGGCCAGGATCGCCCAAGATACATTGTATGCAAAAGGACAGCATACAATGCATCTTGGGCGATCCTGCCAGGGTGGACATGTCGCAGTAGTGTATGGGGCCCTTTAGTCCAGAGGCAACCAGGTCTCTTGCACTCACTCAAAAGGGTACATATACTAACGTATACGTAGAAGAGAAGATGTTGCCCATGGAAACTGATCAGATTCTAGCTATCATTTTAGAAAATGTTCTAGATAAAAGGATAGCTGGAAGCTGATTGGTTACTACATCTCACCCTTAGACTCAAGCTTCCCTCCAAATTTAAATAATCACTTTGGTGTAAGATATGTCATATGAATTCTAAAGAGTTGAATCTGCAGAAAATTAAATATAGCAGCTTCACTTAGGACTCCCCAAAGCGTATCCCCACTCATCATCTCTTGAGGGGCCCATGTACTCGCCCAACAGCTTTTGAGAGGAGTTAACCCATGAGTCTGTTGCGCACTTCAGAGATATGAATAAATAAAAGGAACCCAGAGTGCATACATTTTTTTCCAGGGAATCTTCTGAAAATAGCAAAGCTATAGATCACAGCTGCAAGTAACAATAAAAATCAATCCTTTGGAACAGCAAACTCAGAACATAACTGAGATGACCCATAACTGTAAATTTTCCAGAAAGACTGGAGACTGTAAGTAGAACTTAAGATGCTCTAGTTTTACCTGCATTGTAACAGATTTATCCTCCCTGTCAATGATAGTTGTAACCTCCACAAGCTTTGCATTCTAGATTTAAGACATTCTAGCTGTGGATAAAAGGGAGTAGTATAATTTACCGGTGCATGGAATACCGGTGCTTGAAATACCAACGCTGGGATCCCAATTTTTATGAAGTTGACAGGGGTAAGGGGTGTGCTTTCCTCGCCCCAACCCCCTAACCCTCCCTCCCTGCAGCCTAAACCTAACCTCCCCCCTTGGTGCCTAACTAACTTCACCCCGTAGGTGCCTAAACCTAACCCTGTGTCCCCGCTGTCTAAATCTAACCCTCCCCCTGCAGCCTAAACCTAACACCCCCCCCCTCCCCAGGACACAGCCTGACCCTCACCCTCTGCCACCGCAGCCTAAACATAACCCCCCACCCGCGCAGCTTACCTGCCTTGCGGCGCAGTCTTTCCTCGTTCGGGATTCTGGCTGTCTATATTCTGGCGCCGGGATGGTATACCCATTCTGGATGCCGGTGGTCGCATTCAGGATAGGGTCGGTGTTCTGACTGCCGGGATACCGAGAGCCAGGATCCTGACTGCTTCCCTGATAAACATTCAGAGCAATATAATCTGACATATCAGAGTTCCAAATATCCACACAATTAACCCAACATGCAAGGGAATATCTGTACAGGGTACCACAGTAGTCTCCCCCATATATGGGAAAATACCTGTATGGGAATTCTTCCAATGTAAAGAATCAAAATGGTCCACTACTTGAAGAACATTTTGTAAAGGGGTTTTAGAACTGGCCAAAAAGAGTAACAGATAATCAGCATAAACGACAATCGTGTATTTCCTAGAACTCAGACATAACCTCAAAACTACACGCCATCGCATATAGGCAAGGTGACATCTCTATTAGGTGCCCCATGACTAAAGGGAGATGGAAACAAATCCATCAACACAGATACAGGCAGTAGGGGCAGTATACAATAAATGTGCCCAGAGATAGTTTCCCTGAAGAAGGGTCATCTGACAAAGTGAAATGCTTTTACAACATCTGGAGAGACCGTTACCACAGGTCCTCTTCCTAATGCAAAACCTGAAGAGCAGTAGATTGATCAGACATGAAGCTGGTCTCGATGAATGATTGACATAATAATCTGGATTAAGATGAGTTGCCAGAACCTTGGTCAGCACCTTCATATTGGTAGGTAGCAGGGGGTGAGGGGAGCTCATCCTCAAACACCCTGAAGAAACGTTGGTGAGAGGAGCTTGGATGTACTAGGACCTGGCTTTGAATACCCCAGTTTTGCAGGCAAAACACCCCCTCACCACTTACTACCAACTCATGTGTGGAGCATGCACCAGTCAAACTGCACACCATTGGAGGGCAAGTCCTACCTTTTTGGAGACTTTGAATATGCACATAAACCTCACGGAAAAATAACATTTAAAGTACCAAGATAACCAAGCAGAAAATTGATGAACTGTGGACCAGAGGCGTCACTAGGAGTGGTGTCACCCGGTGGGGTAACTCATGGTGTCACACCCCCCCCCCCCCCATGGACCTCCTCCCGTATCACACCATACAGAATCCTTGGGTTATAAAATAAAAATGGCCTCAAATTACACCAAAATCATCTTTTTCATTAGATTATGCACCCCAAATTTAATGAAATTTCAACAAAAAATAGATTCTATTTAAAAAATAAATTAATGCTGCCTCAAATTACCCCAAAAGCAAATTTTATCTAGCATTTTTTGTTTAATTGCATTGTAAGTAAATGAAATTTATAAGCATTTTTCAGTTAATAATTTAAAAAAATGCACAAATCAGCATTGTGACACCTTTTAAAAGGGTCCAGAACTCTGCTTATGCTCACAACTTTCTATATGATTTTGCTAACATAGGAGTAACTTTTTTGGGGGACATAAAGTTCTCCCCACTTTTTAATTCACTTCTCCCAGGTCATATTTTGTAGAAAATTTGCAACCCCTCACTGCAAATACTGCAATTTGGCTTTTTTTTTTTTTATTGTTGCTCACATTTCTTAGGTATGTACATTCATGCGGAAGTCTGTTTCATGACAAAACAATGCATTTGCAGACTCGCATTTACAGATGTGTCCTCTTACACTCCCGCAGCTAACAAAGGGGCTGATTCAGCATGGATCGCTGAAGTGCTAAAATCTCAATTTGCCAGTGCGCACATGTGCAAGGTCTTAAACTGTGTTCTCTTCAGAATGCAGTGTAAGTGCTGGCAGGAGGTGGTGATGAGGCGTTGATGCACTGTTTGGGGAAAGTGGTCCAGACAACGCAGGCGTGTCCGGATGTTGTACGCTCTCCCACTTTTGGCTGTACCTTTCGGCTCGCCTGTAACTTCCGCGGATAGCCCTCTCCCAATGGCCCCTGTGCCAGCATGAACGGGCATGTACATTTGTTATTTGTGGATGCTGGGGACCAGTGGACATGTGGAGAGGACATACCTCTCCCTGTGGACAGGGAGGGTTAGTGGGCCACTGGAGGAAGGTAAGTATACTTACCTAGCTCCTGTCAGGATTCTCACTATTGGGATGCTGCGGATGGTCTTCTGACTGCCGGCATCCCAAACGCCAGCATATCGTACCCAACACACTCTGCTCTTCCCTTCTGCACTACTGTCACACCTTGATAAAGGATCAATTATGTACCGAAACATTGGATTCTTTATGTTTCCTTTGTTAAGACTTTGAGTGTCACTGATTGTTCCACATGCTACCTACTGCGCAGGCAGGGATTGATCACAGATCGATGCATTCACAATTAATTTGCGGACGCATTGTGGGGTGGCACAACACACATGCTGGGCGGCCCCCAGCATGTGAGTAGATGGATGCAGATCTTGCCGCGGAATCAAGATCCGTGTCCATCTCTGAATAATCCCCATTGTGTACTGCGGGTCACGGGTGTCACAGTAAATATTCATAAGTGAGTGTGCTCTGAGCACTGTATGACTGCATGATTCCTGCCCCAAGAGTTACATTTTATTAGGCTCCTATGTTGCTCATCAGTTTTAAATGAGCATACAGTAACTAAACTCCACAGTAATTAATGCAAAATACTGCTTAAAACCAGTTAATTACAGCATGCAGCATACATACTTGCTGACATTCTGGCTGCCCCCACAAATTACCTGTGTCATGTCTGATTTGTCATTTAGCAACAACAACAAAAAAACAAAAAACAGAAATATGTGCACAGGTGGCAAAAGTACCCACATGGTTCAGTGATGGCTGTGGAAGCTGCAGTCTCTGGAAGTAGCAGTGAGCGGCTGGAAGGACCAAGGCGGAGTCGGAAAGCGGCATCTGCTCTCTCTGCACAACCCGCGATTCGCGGGTCTTCAAAGGGGCGGGGCTAAATGGTGGGGGCGGGCTTAAATCGCGGAATGCGGTAGGCAGCTCTATTACACGGGAAACAAATTGGTTGGTCAAGGGGGGATTGCTGGGAACTTAGAAACCCCCCTGCGTGCGTTACTGGATGGGGAGTGCGTGTGCGGCTCGTTTTGGTGTCACCCCATTTAAGGGTGACATCTGGGTGCGGGCCGCACCCCCCTCATGACGCCACTGCTGTGGACCCTTTTTTTATGCTACACCATCCTTGATGGACATTTCTTTTGAACACATTATTTTAGAAAGAAAAAAAATCAACAAATATTTTTAAACAAAAGTTTTTTGGTTGGTTTTTCTTTTCCACACCCTCTTTCCCCTATCTCTTTCCTTTTGTATCCTTTTGTTTTTCTGCCTGTGTTTTTAGACCAGATTGAATCAAGGTTCAAGAAAATAGTGTGAATAATTCTATTTTGATATAAAAGGAACTTTTATAGTGAACTCAAATTGCATATTTTTATCCTTATACAGGTTGAGAATACCATATCCAAATATTCCGACAATGGAATATTCCAAAATACGTGTTTAGTGCGACTGAGATAGGGAAACCTTTGCTTTCTGATGGCTCAATGTACACAAACGTTGTTTAATACAGAATGTTATTAAAAATATTGTATTAAATTACCTTTAGGCTGTGTGTATAAAGTGTGTATGAAACATAAATGTATTCTGTGCTTAGACTTGGGCTGCATTGCCATATCATCTCATTATGGCAGTGCCGTAACTAGGCATTTTAGCGCTGTGTGCAAGAAACGACAGTGGCGCCCCCCCACGTAAGACAGGGGCAGTGCGCACCGTAGGCGCGCGTAAAATTTAGAGGGGCGTGGCTTCACGGGGAAGGGGCGTGGCCACAAAATAATAGCAATTCATACTACGGTGCACAGTAGTCTACATTATTCAAATTACGCTGCACAGTAGCGCCACTACTCCAGGTAGAGCCCCTTTTATACATTACAGCAGACAGCGTCCCCCTTTTGACACATTACAGCAGACAGTCCCCCTTTTTACACATTACAGCAGACAGCGTCCCCGTTTATACACATTACGGCAGACGGTGTCCCCCTTTATACACATTGCGGCAGCCAGGCCCCCTTTTTACACATTGCGGGAGCCAGTCCCCCTTTTTACACATTGCGGCAGCCAGGCCCCCTTTTTACACATTACGGCAGACAGTCCCCCTTTTTACACATTGCGGCAGCCAGTCCCCTTTTTTACACATTGCGGCAGCCAGTCCCCCTTTTTACACATTGCGGCAGCCAGTCCCCCTTTTTACACATTGCGGCAGACAGTCCCCCTTTTTACACAATGCGGCAGCCAGTCCCCCTTTTTACACATTGCGGCAGCGAGTCCCCCTTTTTACACAATGCGGCAGCCAGGACCCCTTTATACACAATGCGGCAGCCAGGACCCCTTTTTACACATTGCGGCAGCCAGTCCCCCTTTTTACACATTGCGGCAGCCAGGACCCCTTTTTACACAATGCGGCAGCCAGGACCCCTTTTTACACAATGCGGCAGCCAGGACCCCTTTATACACAATGCGGCAGCCAGGACCCCTTTTTACACAATGCGGCAGCAAGGACCCCTTTTTACACAATGCGGCAGCCAGGACCCCTTTTTACACATTATGGCAGACGGTGTCCCCCTAAAAGAGAGAGAGAGAGATACTTACCTGACAGGCTCCTCGTGCTGGCAGCTCCCTCGGTGCAGGCAGTGAGATGAGAAGGAAGAGGAGGGAGGGGGAGCAGGGAGCCGCAGCAGCGCTATTTGATTGGTAGTAAGCGCCGCTGCAGCATCCCCCTCTTCTTCTGTATTGGCTGCCTGGCGCTGCTGTGGATGCTGGGATGAAGGAACCACATCCCAGCATCCATAGCAGCGCCGGGCAGCCAATACAGAAGGAGAGGGGGATGCTGCAGCGGCGCTTACTACCAATCAAATAGCGCTGCTGCGGCTCCCTGCTCCCCCTCCCTCCTCCTCCTTCTCTCCGCTGCTCGGCGCTTCTGTCTTCCCCTCCACAGCGCGGCGGCGGCGCACACAGCAGAGGCGGCATGTAATGAGTCAATTTGACTCATTACATGCCGCTGACCGTTGCGCCCTCAGGGCAACTGCGCTGTGTGCCAAGCCCCCTTGGCACACACGTAGTTACGGCCCTGCATTATGGTATGCAATTATTCCAAAATACAGAAAAATCTGATACCCAAAATACTTCTGGTCCCAAGCATTTTGGATATGGGATACTCAACCTGTATACATTTTAACTGTAAAAGGTTATTACGCTGGAATACACACTACCTCCCAAACAGGTAGCAGGAGCACCACAGAGCTTTTAAGTTTGCAGTGACCAAGATACGTATCATTTCCTTTTTTTGCCCCTAAATAGCAGACTGCCAGCCCCTCAGGGGCAGCAGTTACTTGCTACACCACCTACCCGATTACAAATATATATCTACTTTCTATACAGGTTGAGTATCTCTTATCCAAAATCCCACATTTTTGGGTCCCATACGGAGATTACATAATATATATATTATATATATTATTTGTGTAGATATGTCTATAATATGTATATATATATATATATATATATATATATATATATATATATTTATTATAGGACATATCTACACAAATAATATATATATATATAATATATATGTCATTAATTATCTCAGTATGGGACCCAAAAATGTGGGATTTTGAATAAGGGATACTCAACCTGTATATAGATATCTCTATTTACATTATCAGTGCCACAAGGGAGAGGATGGGAGCGTTTGGGTCCAGTGGGGTGGGCGGTGAGAAAGAATGAAGATGGACCTTACAGGGAAGAGGGGAGTAACATATAAAGTGTGAGGTTAAAAGGGCGCACGGCTAGTCCCAGAGAAATGCCAGCCCACAGTAAATTGCCACACAATGTAGGTGCTGGAGCTGGGTGCAGGAGGGAGGAGGGCCCTGGAGGTAGGCCAGGAAGGTCTGTGGGGAGGGAGTAGGTGGAGCAGCAAGAATGGGAATTATCTTCATCTTGACACTGCCCGTGATAACCCTAGATGGCGGCCGCACTGTGCCCTGCGACCCAGTACATTGACTGACACCTCTCAAATATTTGAAGGGGGTGAGCTGCTTCCTTACAACCCATTCGGATACCTATGGTAGGTAAAAGATATACACAGGTAAGAATCTAGAAACATTGATTCCTTACAAAGTTTAGGCTACACTATAATAAATACTTCCAATAGTAATAGTAAATAATACTTTTGTAAACCATTACACATAAATGTATATATAAACTGTATAATACTTAACATACAGTTCAACTAAGACTCCATCTGACCCCAGGTCCTTACCCTGATAGCCAAGTCAATTTCTTCCAATGTAAGCCAAGACATTTTTGAGCATTCGATGACATGGCAGGCAAATGAATATCACAAAATTACAATGGCAGAGCCTCTTGATCACACTATGGGGGTAATTCCAAGTTGATCGCAGCAGGAATTTTGTAGCAATTGGGCAAAACCATGTGTACTGCAGGGGGAGGCAGATATAACATGTGCAGAGAGAGTTAGATTTGGGTGTGGTGAGTTCAATCTGCAATCTAAATTGCAGTGTAAAAATAAAGCAGCCAGTATTTACCCTGCACAGAAACAAAATAACCCACCCAAATGTAACTCTCTCTGCACATGTTATACCTGTCCCCCCTGCACTGCACATGGTTTTGGCCAACTGCTAAAAAATTTCCTGCTGCGATTAACCTGGAATTACCCCCTATGCTCTGGAAGAGTCACGTAAGTGCTGCAGAAATACTGCAGGGAAAAATAATAATAATAATAATAATAATAATAATAATAATAATAATAATAATAATAATAATAATAATAATAATATTATATATATATATATATATATATATATATATATACACATACACAATGTCCGGCACTCCAATACAAACTTGAAACACGCCCGGTACCCTCACAGCCATAAAGAGATAAATAGAAGACGATAACAGACGGCACTCACAGCTTGGTAGAAACTGGTAAATAAACGGACCAGATACCGTGTAGGTAGATCAACCTACACGGTATCTGGTCCGTTTATTTACCAGTTTCTACCAAGCTGTGAGTGCCGCCTGTTATCGTCATATATATATATATATATATATATATATATATATATATATATATATATATAGAGAGAGAGAGAGAGAGAGAGAGAGAGAGAGAGAGAGAGAGAGAGAGAGAGAGAGAGTGATTGGAAATACCAATTGCTTTGTCTGGGGGTGGTGCAATCTCCAGATATCCACCTGACCGAACTCCTAAAACACGTGAATCTCCAACCTCACCAGCTAACTACGGACTGAGCTTCATACCAACGTTCCAAAGAAAACTCAATTCCGTTATTAAAATCACAGAGGCACAGCAGTAATGGCAGCAGACATGGCGATAAATTCAGAGCAATTTCTAAGAAGATCACTGTTGTAATGGGGACGGATATAAACTAAACTATAAATTAGGGATTGAAGTGTTTCTAGCATGCAGAAACTCAATAAATATATACTTTATTTAGCTTATAAAGACATTGGGACCAATTGCCACCCAAACCCACACCATACCAGCAAAGTGTATCAAACAGAATGCTCATTTGACGTGTATCAAAAAAAGATCAATGATAATCAAGAAGATAATACTAATGCAAGGAGAATCCCATACACTTATTAGGCAGAAATAGCACACTGTTCATCTAAATAAATAGCAAAATGCAAAACCGTTATATGAAGTAGTGTACTTACACTGCATAAAAGGAAAAAGAGGGACATTTTTAATGCATTATCAAGGTCTCAGTAAATAGTATACAAATATTCAATATGACATATCACTGTTACAAAAAAAAGAAAGTCGATTGCTGAATGGAATGGAATGTTCCAACAATGCCGCAACTTCCCTAGGTGTTAAAAAAAAAAAAAAAGCCACCACACAACTTCTCCAACAGCTAAAACCTACAACTTGGGAGCAAAACAATAATGCATACGGGAAGTGAAGATCAAAAAGACATCTCCTGATGTAGATTCACTATAAAGGTGACGGGAGGAGCCCCTGGAAGCAATGGTCTGATAGGGACGCAGTGAGCATCCCGACCATAATGTATCAATTAGGCTTAGCCAATTCTCCAGAAAGGGTTCAGGATGAGCACCTTCCTCATTCTCTGGAAAGACAACAATCTATAAGTGTCCATCCGTTTTAACTAGCACCCTCTGAACTGCAGCCAGTGTCGGAGTGGGACATGATGGGGAATGCAGTTATAGGGGCCCATACTTAGGGGTGTGGCCAGCCTACAAAGGGTGTGTGACCAGCCTCCATAGAGGCTTGAAATACACAATAGTTTAGTGCAGTGTAATGCAACATATCTACCATGTATAGTACAAGTGCACAGTCTGGAATCTGATCCCTAGAGGAAGGAGTGGGCCCTCAGGCCGTGGGGCCCACCGGTGGTTTCCCTGGTACCACTGTGGGCCAGTCCGACCCTGACTGCAGCCATCTGAGACTCCATCTGTGTCTCCATGGCTCAACATCCTTCAACATAGAGATGTGTGTGCTTCTGCCTCTCCCATGTGCTCCCTAATCTTTGTAACGCATGCCTTATGATTGTCATACCAGATTGTACCTCTCCAGTTTATCAGTCATGTGTCTTTGCAAGCATTGACTGCATCAACAGCTTGTAGTAGAGCGATTTCAGATGGAGGTGCCATGGATGTCGTAGATGCCGATTTACTGGGAAGTACCCTGCTTTTCACCACCCTGACAGGTACTAAAGGATGAACACAAACTTGTCCAAAATGCCAGCAGCTGCATTCTGTTGAGAATTTCCCATGATGAGGAATAAGGGAGGATAATAAATATAGGTTGGACTGCACAAATGAAACTGTAGCGCCATGCAGAGTACATTACACAGACGATGCAGGAAAGTGCGAGCTGAGGGGCAGAGGAAGGAATCTAAATAGAATTATGTAAGGTCAAACAAATATCCTAATTCAAGAATTTAAGGGATAACTAGAAAAAACAAACAAAGTGATCTGTTGTTATTTGAAGGGAGAGCGGCTATAATCCAGGATGGGGAAACAATGTGCTCCACTTGAAATGGAGAACCAAATGAAGGTACCACTACCTACCCTAAGCTGAAGGCTCTAGAAATCCCCCACAGACGGTCAAGGCAACCAAAGCGGTCAGCCCCTACACAGCAGAAAAGAGACCAGGCATGGAATTCCCAGGCACCAGATTTACTAGACAATCACGAGACAACAGGTGGCCAGTCAGAAGCCAAAAGAAAGGATGAGTCTCCAAGATGGCGGCTGGAGAGGGCATGCTGCAGGACATACACCTACAATCAGGTATGCCTAAGCAAACCGCAGACGCAGACAGAACAAGCAATTGATACAAAGGAAGACCACCGTGGCATGCCAAAACAGCAGGACAAGGCAGGCCACAAAGAGTCACTCGTTAGCAGTTGCTCGGCCAGGCTGGATAGTCGGATCATCAGACTGGGATGCTCTCACAAATTCATGCTACTCCATGTCTATCCTGGCCTAGCTCCAGAGATCTTATATTTATATTTTCTAGCTACTCAGAAATACCTACTTAAACCTAGGATGTAGATAGATAGATAGATAGATAGATAGATAGATAGATAGATAGATAGATAGATAGATAGAAAACATCATAATACAAAAATCTTGTAACGTTCACATTATGCTCAAACTACTAAAGCTAGTTCAAAATTCAGTCAAACCTTTGGACAAACAAATATCGATATTCACGAAGGAATGTACCGTATATACTCGAGTATAAGCCGACTTTTTCAGCACTTTTTTTTGTGCTGAAAAAGCCACCTCGGCTTATACTCGAGTCAGCTTTAGGAGGGACACGGAGAGCGCAGCGCGCGGCTCTCCTGTGTCCCTCCTACATCTCCGGCGGCAGCGGCGTCTGTGTGGTAAAGGAAGTGCACAAACCGGCACTTCCTTTAACACACGCCGCTGCCGCCGGAAACGCAGGAGGGACACAGGAGAGCCGCGCGCTGCGCTCTCCGTGTCCCTCCTTCAGAAGACATCGCGGGAGCGACGGAGGGTAAGTATCTAGCACTGTGGGGCATATCTGGCACACCTGGCACTGTGGAGCATATCTGGCACACCTGGCACTGTGGGGCATATCTGGCACTGTGGGGCATATCTGGCACTGTGGGGCATATCTGGCACATCTGGCACTGTGGGGCATATCTGGCACTGTGTGGCATATCTGGCACTGTGGGGCATATCTGGCACTATGAGGTCTGTGTACGGGTAGAGCTGCATTTCCCACCCTAGGCTTATACTCGAGTCAATACGTTTTCACAGGTTTTTGTGGTAAAATTAGGTGCCTCTGCTTATATTCGGGTCGACTTATACTCGAGTATATACGGTAATTTTTAAAGTATTGATTCTTTTGTTTTTTTCATATACAAACTTTAACATTATTATATAATTTAGCCATTGCCTATTGTTCAACTTCACCTTGTTCACATTATCACGATAAAGCACAACTTAAGGACACACCACTCACACCCTGGATATGACATTCGAGCACACAGCAGCGTGGGCTGGGGAAAGATTGCTGCCGCTGAGAAGCAGCAGATTCTTCTCCCTGCCCGATGTGCTACTGGCCCGGACCCCCGCTGGGCCCCTCCAGCCAGCCAATGCCCGGGTAAGTAGCACTCTCTTCCCCCAACCTCCCTGCGCCTCTACCACTTGCACATTTTCTGATGTAAATAGCTGCATAATACACTGCTCAAAAAAATAAAGGGAACACTTAAACAACACATCCTAGATCTGAATGAATGAAATATTCTTATTAAATACTTTGTTCTTTACATAGTTGAATGTGCTGACAACAAAATCACACAAAAATCATCAATGGAAATCAAATTAACCCATGGAGGTCTGGATTTGGAGTCACACTCAAAATTAAAGTGGAAAAACACACTACTGGCTGATCCAACTTTGATGTAATGTCCTTAAAACAAGTCAAAATGAGGCTCCGTAGTGTGTGTGGCCTCCACGTTCCTTTATGACCTCCCTACAACGCCTGGGCATGCTCCTGATGAGGTGGCGGATGGTCTCCTGAGGGATCTCCTCCCAGACCTGGACTAAAGCATCCGCCAACTCCTGGACAGTCTGTGGTGCAACGTGGCGTTGGTGGATGGAGTGAGACATGATGTCCCAGATGTGCTCAATTGGATACAGGTCTGGGGAACGGGCGGGCCAGTCCATAGCATCAATGCCTTCGTCTTGCAGGAACTGCTGACACACTCCAGCCACATGAGGTCTAGCATTGTCTTGCATTAGGAGGAACCCAGGACCAACCGCACCAGCATATGGTCTCACAAGGGGTCTGAGGATCTCATCTCGGTACCTAATGGCAGTCAGGCTACCTCTGGCGAGCACATGGAGTGCTGGGCGGCCCCCCAAAGAAATGCCACCCCACACCATTACTGACCCACTGCCAAACCAGTCATGCTGGAGGATGTTGCAGGCAGCAGAACGTTCTCCTTGGCGTCTCCAGACTCTGTCACGTCTGTCACATGTGCTCAGTGAGAACCTGCTTTCATCTGTGAAGAGCACAGGGCGCCAGTGGCGAATTTGCCAATCTTGGGGCTCTCTGGCAAATGCCAAATGTCCTGCACGGTGTTGGGCTGTAAGCACAACCCCCACCTGTGGACGTCAGGCCCTCATAGAGTCTGTTTCTGATCGTTTGAGTAGACATGCACATTTGTGGCTTGCTGGAGGTCATTCTGCAGGGCTCTGGCAGTGCTCCTCCTGTTCCTCCTTGCACAAAGGCGGAGGTAGCGGTCCTGCTGCTGGGTTGTTGCCCTCCTACAGCCTCCTTCACGTCTCCTGATGTACTGGCCTGTCTCCTGGTAGCGCCTCCATTCTCTGGACACTACGCTGACAGACACAGCAAACCTTCTTGCCACAGCTCGCATTAATGTGCCATCCTGGATGAGCTGCACTACCTGTGCCACTTGTGTGGGTTGTAGACTCCGTCTCATGTTACCACTAGAGTGAAAGCACTGCCAGCTTTCAAAAGTGACCTCAGCTCCTATGCTTTCTGGCTGATGTTTTGAAGTGGTCTGTGGTCACCACCTACAGAACAACTCCTTTATTGGGGGTGTATTGCCTATAATTTCCACCTGTTGCCTATTCCATTTGCACAACAGCATGTGAAATTGATTGTCAATCAGTGTTGCTTCCTAAGTGGACAGTTTGATTTCACAGAAGTGTGATTGACTTGGAGTTACATTGTGTTGTTTAAGTTTTCCCTTTATTTTTTTGAGCAGTGTATATTGGTGCTACAATGATGATGACATATACACATCTATAAATAAGAACTATTTTTAACACTCTAAATAATATACTGTAAGTGCATTCATTCTTATAATACATATTTTTTCCCAATGAACATTGAAGCAAATTCATAAGCCACTGTTTATAAAGATTTGATCTGAGCTTTTTTTATATATTAGCATCACATACAGGGGGTCATTCCGAGTTGTTCGCTCGCAAGCTGCTTTTAGCAGCTTTGCACACGCTAAGCCGCCGCCTACTGGGAGTGAATCTTAGCTTCTTAAAATTGCGAACGAAAGATTCGCAATATTGCGATAAGACATCTCTGTGCAGTTTCTGAGTAACTCGAAACTTACTCTGCCAGTGCGATCAGTTCAGTGCTTGTCGTTCCTGGTTTGACGTCATAAACACACCCAGCGTTCGCCCAGACACTCCTCCGTTTCTCCAGCCACTCCCGCGTTTTTCCCAGAAACGGTAGCGTTTTTTCACACACTTCCATAAAACGGCCAGTTTCCGCCCAGAAACACCCACTTCCTGTCAATCACATTACGATCACCAGAACGAAGAAAAAACCGTGAGTAAAATTCCTAACTGCATAGCAAATTTACTTGGCGCAGTCGCAGAGCGGACATTGCGCATGCGCACTAAGCGGAAAATCGCTGCGATGCAAAGAAATTTACAGAGCGAACAACTCGGAATGACCCCCACAGTACATACACACATTTTTAGATTACTAGTTTGACACAAGACAATAACGGAGGAAAATAAGTTGGGTTGGGTTTTTTTTCATGCTGATTGCACCTAGATGGGTGTGACACGAAAAGTCACATTTAAAAGCTTAAAACAGGTCTCGCTTTGCGTATTTCGTCAGGGGTGCGAGCTGAAAAGCTCTCGCTGGCAGCCGATCATGCCCGAATTAAGCTACAATTGAATAGCTCCGTTGGGTGCCACCTGCTGACTAACGGCACTAACAATTGAATACCCCTTCAATATTTTATTTAATACGCATTTCAGTACTTTTTTCAAATCATTTAAACAAATTAGCCTAATGACAATGGATGTGGACCATCAAATCGACAGTGTCTAGGTCGACAATGTTTAGGTCGACCACTATAGGTCAACAGTCACTAGGTCGACAGGGTTTCTAGGTCGACATGAGGTTTTTGGGGGATTTTGTGTCGTTTTCTGCGTACAGTGGTGGTCATTCAGAGTTGTTCGCTTGTTTCCGTTTTTTGCAACGCAGCGATTAGGTGGAAAATGCGCATGCGCATGGTACGCAGCGCACATGCGCTAAGTTATTTAACACAAAACTTAACAGATTTGCTGGTGTTTGTGCGGCGCTTTTCAGTCGCACTGCTGATCGGTGAGTGATTGACAGGAAAGGGGCGTTTCTGGGAGGTAACTGAGCGTTTTCCGGGAGTGTGCTAAAAAAACGCAGGCGTGCCAGGGAAAAACGCAGGAGTGGCTGGCCGAACGCAGGGCGTGTTTGTGACATCAAACCAGAAACTAAACGGACTGAGGTGATCGCAATCTAGGAGTAGGTCTGGAGCTACTCAGAAACTGCAGGGAATTATTAGTAGCAGTTCTGCTAATCTTTCGTTCACTATTCTGCTTAGCTGAGATACACTCCCAGAGGGCAGCGGCCTGGCGTGTGAAATGCTGCTAAAAGCAGCAAGCGAGCGAACAACTCGGAGTGAGGGCCAGTGACCGGGAAGCCGTATTAGTGCACCGTGTCCCCTCGCATGGCTCGCTTCGCTCAGCACAGATTACCATTCCAATCGTAGTCCACGTTGATCATTAAGTAAAAAAAAAAAGTGACAAACTCATGTCGACCTTTTGACCTGTCGACCTAGTGACTGTCGACTTAGACAGTGTCTATCTTCAGACTGGATCCCATGACAATTTCCACATTTCCACAGGCAATAATGAAAATGAATGGAATGCAATTTTCATAGCAGCCACTAGATGTCATCATAACAGTTGCCCAAACTACATTTAACCGATGAGCTATAAATATAAAACAAACAGTAAAATCCCTATCTGAATCCCTATTTAATACAACAAAACATACACTAAAATTGCACACCATAAATTAGCATTCATAAATTAAAGTGCATAATACACAAACTTTCATCCAAAGTATTTTCAAGTAAAGCCTCACTTGCAGTGCGAGTAAAAATGAGAGTAAGACAACACAGCAACTATAAAGCCTTATATAAGCGCAAATTATTTTATCCTTTAGGAACAAAACAGTCCAAGGTATACTGTAGCTATCCCTGCAATAAGTTACTAAGGAAATCCAATCCTCTTAGCCAGTTTAGGCCCTTAGGGGGATCCTCCGGGGCTATTCAATTAGCCCTGAGGGTAGCCCCGAGGCTGTATTTAGCAGGGATTTATTTTCAGTTCTGAACAGACCCTGATCGTTAGTCCGTTTTCAGGCACAGCGACCATGTTAAACACATAGGTCCGGATGCTTATCGCGAATTCTTTGAGTTAACGCCTGAAAACAGAATAATTTAACGGCCGAGAAAAAGGGGTTCTAACAGAATAGCCCTGGGCGTTAATGCTCGAGGCTAACGCCCTTTTTTCACCCTTTAAATTAACGGGGCTAATTGAATTCCCCGCTATGACTCTTCATTCGGCAGACAGTGGACAAGGAAAATAGGTGACCAGCTACCAAGAATATATTGGGTTGGGAATGTAAGAATTTCCAGGGCACTTTATATGTAATTTAAGCTGAGGATTTTTTTTTTTTTTTTACAGATATGTAACATGCTTTCTATTTTTTATAGATACAGGTTGAGTATCCCATATCCAAATATTCCGAAATACGGAATATTCCGAAATACAGACTTTTTTGAGCGAGAGTGAGATTGTGAAACCTTTGTTTTTTGATGGCTCAATGTACACAAACTTTGTTTAATACACAAAGTTATTAAAAATATTGTATTAAATGACCTTCAGGCTGTGTGTATAAGGTGTATATGGAACATAAATGAATTGTGTGAATGTACACACACTTTGTTTAATGCACAAAGTTATAAAAAATATTGGCTAAAATGACCTTCAGGCTGTGTGTATAAGGTGTATATGTAACATAAATGCATTCTGTGCTTAGATTTAGGTCCCATCGCCATGATATCTCATTATGGTATGCAATTATTCCAAAATACGGAAAAATCCCATATCCAAAATACCTCTGGTCCCAAGCATTTTGGATAAGGGAGACTCAACCTGTAATACTATATATTATGTTCAAGCACAAATTTTCCTGTCGTATGTTACCTCCTCTAATATTTAGCACATGGGAGACAGCATAAGAGCCAAGTTGTTATCCATAATAATAATAATAATAATAATAATAATAATTTTATTTATATAGCGCTCTTTCTCCAATAGGACTCAAGGCGCTTAACAGATACATAGCATAATATAGTACAGAAAATAATGAAGTACATTTTCATAAAATACAGAAGCATGAAGATACTAAAAGGGACACTATGGAAATGCTTGAGTAAACAGGAAAGTTTTGAGTCTACTTTTGAAGGATTCTATAGTTGGGGCCTCTCGCACTGTGCGGGGAAGCGAGTTCCATAGAGTCGGAGACGCATGACTTAAAGCTCGACCCCATAATCATCCCCCTTCCAACACAGATCAGCTAGAATATGTAAAAACAGATTGGAGTACTAGAGGGCTCATCTATTTGGTTATGAGCAATAAATATGAGAGAGTCTACATAAATTATCTTTGCGACTTTCTGGATGGGAGATACAGAATGTGGGAGGTTCAGGGGGCATGACACTAAGCCAGTGGTTCCCAAACTTTTTTGAAACATGGTGCCCTAGAGTATCAGACATTTTGTCATGGCACCCCTAGGCCAAAGTTTCTTATTAGGAAAAAAAAAAATAATAATAATAATAATAATATGAAATTAAGTAAATTGTGTTTATATGTCATACGTAGGTTTAATTATGTGGTGAGGGACAAGCTTCACTTCTGTTTTTTCACATATGTAATGACTGACAGCCACCAACACTGCTTCTGCCTATTACATTGACCATAAATAATTTGAATTGGTCCTGGACCATCAATCCAAGGCACCCCTGCAAGTCTCCAGAGGCACCCCAGGGTGCCATGGCACACAGTTTGAGAACCACTGCTATAATGTATAATTGAAGCCCTGTCCCCTTCTGCACAATACTACAATTGTGTTACTGAGCAGCTGGGAGGCAGGGCCATAATGAGTCACCGAAACAGTGTAATTAAGCATCCTTCTGACTGCTTCATTGGGGAAGAGATGATGATCCAGAGGCTGGTCTACTCTCATTAGTCTGGAAGAGCTCTTCAAAATGCAGGAATATCCTGAATATTCTGGGAGGGTAAGCTATTACAGGTTGGAGTACCCCATATCCAAAATGCGTGGGACCAGAAGTATTTTGGATATGGGATTTTTCCGTATTTTGGAATAATTGCATACCATAATGAGAGATCATGGTGATGGGACCTAAGTCTAAGCACAGAATGCATTTATGTTTCATATACACCTTATACAACCACAGTCTGAAGGTAATTTTAGCCAATATTTTTAATAACTGTGCATTAAACAAAGTATGTGTACATTCACACAATTCATGTGTTTCATATACACCTTATACACACAGCCTGAAGGTTATTTAATACAATATTTTTAATAACTTTGTGAACTAAACAAAGTTTGTGTGCGTTGAGTCATCAGAAAACAAAGGTTTCACTATCTCACTCAAAAAATTTCTGTATTTCGGAATATTCCGTATATCGGAATATTTGGATATGGGATACTCAACCTGTATGACTTAAGGCAGCTTGTGATACAGATAAGATCCCGATGCGCGCTCCCGTGGGAATACCTCCCAACATGACCCTCTCCAGGAAGGACACAATGCTCTGCTTCTGGACTTCCCTCTTAATTTTTGATTGCCATCACCTGTAGTGAAAGACCTTTCATATCCATTAACCTGTTCAACACAGGTGCCGGCAATCATACATTAGGTAAAAAGTCCAGAAGCAGAGCATCGTGTCCCTCCTGGAGAGGGTCATGTTGGGAGGTACGCCCGTGGGGTCAGTATCACAAGGCTAGATAGACTGTGCAGGCAAGTCAGTCTTGACTATCTAGTTCAGTGGTTCTCAAACTCGGTCCTCAGGAGCCCACACAGTGCATGTTTTGCAGGTAACCCAGCAGGTGCACAGGTGTATTAATTACTCACAGACACATTTTAAAAGGTCCACAGGTGGAGCTAATTATTTCACTTGCGATTCTGTGAGGAGACATGCAAAACATGCACTGTGTGGGCTCCTGAGGACCGAGTTTGAGAACCACTGATCTAGTGTATTATCTAGTACAAACTAAAGGGCCCTACTCACTGGCCGACCCGCCGCCGAGCTGCCCGACGGCGGATACGGCCGACGAGCGACCCGGCGGCGGGGGGGCAGTGAAGGGGGGAGTGAAGTTTCTTCACTCCCCCCGTCACGCGGCTGCATTGAAGTGCAGGCAAATATGGACGAGATCGTCCATATTGGCCTGCATGCACAGCCGACGGGAGACCAGCGATGAACGAGCGCGGGGACGCGCATCGTTCATCGCAGGAGTCTCCACACTGAAAGATATGAACGAGTTCTCGTTCATTTATGAACGAGATCGTTCACATCTTTTAAAAAAATCGGCCAGTGTGTAGGGCCTATAAGTAGTCAAAATTGGCACTTAGTCAGTCAAAATCGTACATAGACAAAATCTCAAGCACAGATGGTCAAAATCTGTACTATTTGTGCTATCTGGGCTCTGGGGGAGTTCAAGGGAAATCGCATAGTCAAAATCGGGCATAGCAAGGATCTCACCGTGTGTACACACCTTAACTTGCAACATACAAATATGGTTATTAAAAAAAAAAAAAAAACATTTAATATATGAAAATGCATATTGGTTTGCAATAAAACCACTGCATAGATATGAACAATACATTATATAAATTCAGGCGTATAAGTGAATACATATATAGAATATTTCCACAATGATCATTTGGAAGTAAGGTAAGTGTTAACATTCAGTCCAACACCACGCACAGGGGAATATAGGTTATTATACTACATATATCAGCTTACAAGCACCCAAAACTACAACTCACTCTGAATCTTGCAGCATCTGTTTCTAAAAAGAATTTGTTTCTCAAAGACTCCTACCACACTAGTTATTCAGACAATAGCCAGTCTAAGTGCAGACAAGGAGAGGGTAATATTAGTTATACAGAGGATATACCTTTTTAGAAATGTTACAATTGAACATGAAATAAACTTCATTTTTGTCAAACCTGCAAGTAGATCACGTTCTGTGCTGCTGTTATGTGGGTGTCGCTTTGTGCAGGCATTGCCTGTCTGAGATAAGTAGTTGCTGACTCTTCTGAAGGCCCGCTATCCAGCCCCCACCCGACCTGCATGTAATCTTTAAACCCAATATTAAACACTTGTGAGAATGTTATCAATTACAAACAGAAGGAAAGTTATTATATATATATATATATATATATATATTTATATTACTGCTAGTGCATGGACGATAATGTACCATATTAATAACAGCAATGCATCGTAGAACGTACACCATAGTCCTGTGCTGTATAATATTACATTAGTGATAAGCAGGTTCGGTTTCTCGGAATCCGAACCCCCCTGAACTTCACCCATTTTACACGGTTCCGAGGCAAACTCTGATCCTCCCGCCTTGCTCAGTTAACCCGAGCGCGCCCGAACGTCATCATCCCGCTGACGGATTCTCGCGAGATTCGTATTCTATATAAAGGAGCCGCGCGTCGCCGCCATTTTCACTCGTGCATTGGAGATGATAGGGAGAGGATGTGCAGCGTTCTCTCAGTTTCTGTGTTCAGTGTGCTGCAAATATCTGTGCTCAGTGTGCTGCAAATATCTGTGCGCAGTGTGCTTGCAAATATCTGTGCGCAGTGTGCTTGCAAATATCTACGTTCTCTGCCTGAAAAACGCTCCATATCTGTGCTGCATTGTAGTATAGGAGGACAGTGCAGAATTTTGCTGACCAGTGACCACCAGTATTATATAGCAGTACGGTACAGTAGTCCACTGCTCTACCTACCTCTGTGTTGTCAAGTATACTATCCATCCATGGTGAAGGGCTTCTTAGCAAGAACAGGCGCTCGTTATGAGATTGCTGCACCAAGCAGCTGCCACAAAAACAGGAGAGTCACTCCCGTAAAAACACAGAAAACAGAAAATATACAGGCAGCGCTACTGATGAAGTGATATACAGGCAGCGCTACTGATGAAGTGATTGGAATAGAACAATATTGAGTAATATAACAATTTATTATAATAAAAACAATAAAACTACTAAAATCAGCAATTGCTCTCCTCACAATTGAAAATAATAAATTAAATACATAACCACATTCAGTTAATATTTCTGTATATAATGGGATCACTTGGTGTCTGTTCCTGTATAGTATGCCCAGATAAGTCCACTAATTCCATAGAGGTTTGGTTAGAATAGCACAGTTCGGTTGTTCGAATATTTACCGGTCACCGCTTTAGAGGTGGAAAGGCTTCCATACATGAGAGTCCATGTTAGATTAGGAATGTCCTCATTTGTATTGGTGAGTGCTGGAAATGTCCTCTTGTTGCTGCACAGCAAGCTGGTAGTGGATCCGGGACTGGTTCAGACACACACTGGGGATTGCCAAAACTGAAGTGGTGTGGAACAGGACCCCCCTGTTCCACACCACTTCAGTTTTGGCAATCCCCAGTGTGTGTCTGAACCAGTCCCGGATTCACTACCAGCTTGCTGTGCAGCAACAAAAGGACATTTCCAGCACTCACCAATACAAATGAGGACATTCCTAATCTAACATGGACTCTCATGTATGGAAGCCTTTCCACCTCTAAAGCGGTGACCGGTAAATATTCGAACAACCGAACTGTGCTATTCTAACCACACCTCTATGGAATTAGTGGACTTATCTGGGCATACTATACAGGAACAGACACCAAGTGATCCCATTATATACAGAAATATTAACTGAATGTGGTTATGTATTTAATTTATTCTTTTCAGTTGTGAGGAGAGCAATTGCTGATTTTAGTAGTTGTATTGTTTTTATTATAATAAATTGTTATATTACTCAATATTGTTCTAGTCCAATCACTTCATCAGTAGCGCTGCCTGTATACTATCCATCCATACCTGTGGTGCATTTTAGTTGTGCGCAGTATTATATAGTAGGAGGACAGTGCAGAATTTTGCTGACCACCAGTATATAATATATAGCAGTACGGTACAGTAGGCCACTGCTCTACCTACCTCTGTGTCGTCAAGTATACTATCCATCCATACCTGTGGTGCATTTTAGTTGTTGTGCGCAGTAGTAGGAGGACAGTGCATAATTTTGCTGACCACCAGTATATAATATATAGCAGTACGGTACAGTAGGCCATTGCTATTGATATATTACTGGCATATAATTCCACACATTAAAATATGGACAACAAAAATGTGGAGGGTAAAATAGGGAAAGATCAAGATCCACTTCCACCTCGTGCTGAAGCTGCTGCCACTAGTCATGGCCGAGATGATGAAATGCCATCAACGTCGTCTTTCAAGGCCGATGCTCATTGTCATAGTAGAGAGCATGTAAAATCCAAAAAACAAAAGTTCAGTAAAATGACCCAAAAATCTAAATTAAAAGCGTCTGTTGAGAAGCGTAAACTTGCCAATATGCCATTTACGACACGGAGTGGCAAGGAACGGCTGAGGCCCTGTCCTATGTTCATGGCTAGTGGTTCAGCTTCACATGAGGATGGAAGCACTCATCCTCTTGCTAGAAAACTGCAGTGCCACTCCTAGATGGGCCAGGTGTTTGTGTCGGCCACTTGGGTCGCTTAGCTTAGTCATCCAGCGACCTCGGTGCAAATTTTAGGACTAAAAATAATATTGTGAGGTGTTCAGAATAGACTGGAAATGAGTGGAAATTATGGTTATTGAGGTTAATACTATGGGATCAAAATGACCCCCAAATTCTATGATTTAAGCTGTTTTTGAGGGGTTTTTGTAAACAAACACCCGAATCCAAAACACACCCGAATCCGACAAAAAAATTTCAGGGAGGTTTTGCCAAAACGCGTCCGAATCCAAAACACGGCTGCGGAACCGAATCCAAAACTCGAAAAATTTCCGGTGCACATATATACATACACACACACACACACACACACACACAGCACCAGTCAAAAGTTTGGACACACTTTCTCATTCATTTGAATGAGAAAGTGTGTCCAAACTTAAGACTGGTACGTACGTACGATAGATAGATAGATAGATAGATAGATAGATAGATAGATAGATAGATAGATAGATAGATAGATAGATAGATAGATAGATAGATAGATAAACATATGATGCTACAGAACATTGGTGCCAGATACAGTAGCTGGCTTGTCAGAAATAATTTGGATATCCAGGGAACACTGATTAATAAATTAATGTCCAACATTAGTATCCCCTGTGACAGGTTGGGGAAAGGTATAGGAGGACAGTGGAAAAGACATTTGGACCTTTAGATTACTTCCATTAATCCGGGTAACCTCCGCTGTGAAAGGCATGACCCGAGTCAGATACTAGGCTTGATCCAGAGATGTATGCTAATGCCACCACAACTGCAAACTTGTATGCAGTCACTGTGTGAATGTATGCAAGATGTGCGAGATGTCCATTGGTTGTGTAGAGACACAACTGAAATGAATCCATACTTTCCCATGCGCCCTCATTCTGCAGGAGACTCCCTGAAACAGAAGCAATCTCCCCGACTCCCTGAATAGTCCAGCAATCTCCCCGATTGCACCTTAACCCCATTGTGCAGCTGTTACATTCTTTGGGGGGGGGAATAAATCACAGATATATTACAACAGTGAGAAGACCTGGCTCTACCTACTTGACTTTCACACCCTTGAACAGTTGTACAGCTAGCAAGTGTCTTGGTCTAGCACAGAAAAGTTTTCTGAGGTGGAAGACTTCTCAGTACCATCTCAGAGGCTCCATCAACATTATTAGTCACAAATTATACAATAGAATTAAAGCTATTGCCACCTGAACATTGTTCCAGAAACCTGGTTATGTGTTTTGAGGTCAGACTCTTGCTTTAACTTTAGAGTTTTCATATAGTGCTATATGCTATCACTGCTCAGTGGTGCAAATCTGATCTAAATTCATAGCAGCTAAACAGAACTTGAGCAAGGTTGATAACCAGGGCCGTTTCTAGACAATTTGGCTCCCAGTGCGAGATTTCAAAATGCGCCCCCCCCCCCCATTGCTATAAAAAAAAAAAAAACATTGCGTGCCCCCCCCCCCCCCCATATAGCTATAAAAAGAAAAAGCATGCGCGCACCTAAGGCGCGCGCGCTCCCGACAAGGGTGTGTGGCCTGATTAAAACGGGCGTGGTCTCATTAAAGTGGGCGTGGCCTCGTCTGATATCATCACGCCCACCACAGGGGGAAAAAAATAAAAATAAAAAAGTCCCCATTTTACACATTACAGCAGGCAAGTGTCCCCATTTTACACAGCGCGGCAGGCAGGTGTCCCCATTTTACACAGCGCGGCAGGCAGGTGTCCCCATTTTACACAGCGCGGCAGGCAGGTGTCCCCATTTTACACAGCGCGGCAGGCAGGTGTCCCCATTTTACACAGCGCGGCAGGCAGGTGTCCCCATTTTACAAAGTGCGGCAGGCAGGTATCCCCATTTTACACAGTGCGGCAGGCAGGTATCCCCATTTTACACAGCGCGGCAGGCAGGTGCCCCCATTTTACACAGTACGGCAGGCAGATAACCCCATTTTACACAGTACGGCAGGCAGATATCCCCATTTTACACAGTACGCAGGCAGGTGCCCCCATTTTACACAGTACGCAGGCAGGTGCCCCCATTTTACACAGTGCGGCAGGCAGGTGTCCCCATTTTACACAGTGTGGCAGGCAGGTGTCCCTATTTTACACAGTGCGGCAGGCAGGTATCCCCATTTTACACAGTGCGGTAGGCACGTGCCCCCATTTTACACAGTACGGCAGGCAGGTGTCCCCATTTTACACAGTGCGGTAGGCACGTGCCCCCATTTTACACAGTACGGCAGGCAGGTGTCCCCATTTTACACAGTACGGCAGGCAGGTATACCCATTTTACACAGTATGGCAGGCAGGTGCCCCCATTTTACACAGTGCGGCAGGCAGATATCCCCATTTTACACAGTACGGCAGGCAGGTGTCCCCATTTTACACAGTACGGCAGGCAGGTATACCCATTTTACACAGTATGGCAGGCAGGTGCCCCCATTTTACACAGTGCGGCAGGCAGATATCCCCATTTTACACAGTGCGGCAGGCATCCCCATTTTACACAGTACGCAGGCAGGTGCCCCCATTTTACACAGTGCGGCAGGCAGATATCCCCATTTTACACAGTACGCAGGCAGGTGCCCCCATTATACACAGTGCGGCAGGCAGGTGTCCCCATTTTACACAGTATGCAGGCAGGTATCCCCATTTTACACAGTATGCAGGCAGGTATCCCTATTTTACACAGTGCAGCAGGCAGATATCCCCATTTTACACAGTACGCAGGCAGGTGCCCCCATTTTACACAGTGCGGCAGGCAGATATCCCCATTTTACACAGTACGCAGGCAGGTGCCCCCATTTTACACAGTGCGGCAGGCAGATATCCCCATTTTACACAGTGCGGCAGGCAGATATCCCCATTTTACACAGTACGGCAGGCAGATATCCCCATTTTACACAGTACGCAGGCAGGTGCCCCCATTTTACACAGTGTGGCAGGCAGATATCCCCATTTTACACAGTACGCAGGCAGGTGCCCCCATTTTACACAGTGCGGCAGGCAGATATCCCCATTTTACACAGTGCGGCAGGCAGATATCCCCATTTTACACAGTGCGGCAGGCAGATATCCCCATTTTACACAGTACGGCAGGCAGATATCCCCATTTTACACAGTACGCAGGCAGGTGCCCCCATTTTACACAGTGTGGCAGGCAGATATCCCCATTTTACACAGTGCGGCAGGCAGGTGTCCCCATTTTACACAGTGTGGCAGGCAGGGATCCCCATTTTACACAGTGCGGCAGGCAGGGATCCCCATTTTACACAGTGCGGCAGGCAGGTGTCAAGTGGGGGGGAAGGAAGGGGGAGGGGGAGAGAGAGAGAGAGAGAGAGAGAGAGAGAGAGAGAGAGAGAGAGAGATAATACTTACATCTTCCCGTTCTTCGGGTCCGGCCGCCTCACGTCCCTCGCGCCGGCCGCCTCCTCCTTCCAGGCTTATCTCCTCTCCTCCCTCTTTTCCCGAGCGCTCCTGCTCGGGGGGCGGAGTTTCGCGGAATGACGCGTTTGCGTCGTGATGTCACGACGCAAACGCATCATTCCGCGAAACTCCGCCCCCGAGCAGGAGCGCTCGGGAAGAGGGAGGAGAGGAGATAAGGACACACAAAGTACCGCGGCGGGCGCCCCGTGCGGTTGCACGGCTCGCCCGCCGCTAGAAACGGCACTGTTGATAACTAACTATTCCTCATGGCGTGTCTTGATGTGTCATATAGAAATGGATAGATTTACTTATCAGTAAGGTCACTCCTACTGTTGTGTTAAAACCATACTTGCCTACTTTGCTGTCCCCTTCTTCGGGAGGAGGCAGTGTTGTAGGCGCATGGGGGGGCGCGGCCATCAGCAAGATGGGATGTCTGGGGGCATGGCCAGGAGGCAACATGGGCTGTCCGGGGGTGTGGACAGCAGGGAAGTGGGCAGTCCGGGGGTGTGGCATCATAATTGCGTAATTGTGGCTCTGCCCCCAGCTAAGCAGTGCAGAGAAAATAGGCACTGTATAGCAGGGGCGGAGCTACGATGATGCGATTCAGCGCAAATCAAGTAATCGGATTCCCTCGGACTGCCCACTTGTTCTCTGCTGTGGGCAGCCGAGGGAGGGGATGGGGGAATGCGGAAGGGCTGGCAGGGAAAGCGGGAGACTTGCCCACCTTTCTGGGTAGCAGAGTATGGTTAAAACATGAGTAGGTACACACGGAAGGGAAACCGATTAAAAAAAAAAAAAAAAAAACACTCCAAAATACAACTAGAGGTTGAGTTTCCCATACCAGAAAACCTTAGAACAGGCATGTCCAAACTGCGGCCCTCCAGCTGTTGTGAAACTACATATCCCAGCATGCCCTGACAGTTTTGCGGTCAGAGAATGCTGAAGCTGTGTCAGGGCATGCTGGGATGTGTAGTTTCTCAACACCTTGAGGGCCGCAGTTTGGACATGTCTGCCTTAGAACCAGAAGCATTTTGGATTATCCATATTTAAGAATATTTTACACTACTAAAGGAGGGGATGACAATCAGGGCAATAACTATGTGTGTGTGCCGAGTGTGCCACCATACACAGCTCTGCAGGTGCGCTGTTGGCAGCACTTGTCAATTATCTGGTTTAATTACTTTTACTTGCAGAAAGTTTGCAACAGGAGGGGAATCTGCAGAAGATATTTACTTCACTTTGCTTAAGCTACGTAAAAGGGAGGTTGAATACCATCTGCATGGGGTCACCATCTCTGACTACTACAGGGAACGTAAAATCCCCAGGGGATTTAGGATAAAAAATATCCCCACGATTGGAAGAACGAACCCAGAGTTCTGCAGGCGGTTGGCGGCTGTGTTGAATAAATGCTCACTAGATCTGATCTTGGTTGTGGAGGAATCTACTAGAATTCTGAATGAAACCAAATTAAAAATTAGTGAGGTAGAACGTGCTTCTAAACATCTCCTAGTGAATGACACCAAGGAAGATTGGTTGCAGAAATTACAGGCTAAAATTGATTCCCACAGACATGAGCTAATCAAATATAAAAAAACGAAATTGGCAACTGTCAACAAAGATTATGAGGACCAGACAGTGTACCCCTGGGCTACAGGGAGATTTCCACCAAGAAATAAAAGGTTTTTTTCCAGACGCAATACAAGAAGGTTCCTCACGGATACTGAGGGGTCAGCTATCGAGAGTTCGGCTACAGATTCTGATCATGCGACAAGTTCCAACACAGGTAAGCCCCCTTTAGGGACAGTGACACGCGCTAAAGTTGCCCCACGAAAAGATGCCGGGGCAAAACAAGGCGGAGCAAGCAAGGGGAGAGGCAGAGAAAAGCGCTAAGTCCCAAATGTGATCTCATCATTAATCTTTCCTCCCATGTTTTAACTCCAGACGAAACCTCACTGCTCAACAAGGGGTTATCTTTTGTACCAGTTACTAAATTCAACCGTTTTGATAGGAAAGTGGATTCCTGGAAACATCAGAGAAACCTCAAATTAAAGGAATTTTATGGGAAGGGCACGGTTGTGGAAGAAGTGGACATTAGCAAACATCCCATACGGCCCAAATCTGTATTTGAGCCACAAACCCATAATGCTGCTATAAAGAGTTATGCTCGCATGTTGGAAGGTGGTGTTGATTATGAGGCTGGCAAACTATCCAGAGTACCTACGAATTTATCTAAAGGGGGGTACTCACGGAGCGATATTCTAAGCAATCTGACTAGATTGCTTAGAATATCGGCAGGATCGCTCCGTGTGTAGCCCCCTCGGCGATAGCGATGCGCGGCCCCGCACATCGCTATCGCCGCTGCTAGATTGGCCTGCATGCAGGCCAATCTAGCGGGTCGCTCACTTCACCCGCTGGGTGAAGCGAGCGGCCCCCCCGTCTCCCCCCGCACGCTCAGCACAGATCGCGCTGTGCTGAGCGGCAGGAGAGATGCGTGCTGAGCGGTTCGCTCAGCACGCATCTCTCCTTGATCGGCCCGTGAGTACTGGGCTTAAGTGGGAGTTTCAAGCGATGCTAGACCTAAGCAAGAATAGGTCTGTGGTTATCAGGGCTGCCGACAAGGGGGGAGCGATTGTGCTACAAGATCTGCTAGCATATAATGCTGAGGTGTACCGTCAATTAAATGACCAAGCAGTCTATTGCAAGCTGGGCTTAGACCCAACGGCTAGGTTCAAGCAAGAGATTGATATGATCCTGATACAAGCTCATCAAGATGCTATTATTGACAAGCAAACTCTTAAAGCGTTGACGGTTGAACATCCAATAACGCCGCTTCTGTACACGCTGCCAAAGGTCCATAAAAATTTGGACACCCCCCCCGGGACGCCCCATAATATCGGCACGTGGATCCCCCTATAGTAACATATCAAAATACTTGTATAGTTTTCTACAGCCCGTTATTCAAGCAGAACCTACGGTCCTTTTGGATACAACCCAGCTATTATTATTACTACAGAATCTTACGCAGCTTCCGGAAGTATGTACTCTCGCAAGTGTGGATGTAGTGAGTCTATATACGAACATTCCCCATTCGGAAGGCATTGAGGCAGTTAGATGTCTACTTTCTGGGAACATCAATTATAAAGGGCCGGATGTGGAATTTTTTCTTGGGTTACTGGAGAAGACACTTAAACGAAATTTCTTCTATTTTGATGGACAGTTCTACCTACAGCGGCTCGGATGCGCCATGGGGAGCAACGTAGCCCCGGCCTTCGCGAACGCCTATATGCTGGATATAGAGAAACTGTTATTCCTGCAAAATCCATCTTTTGCAGAGGGACTAATACTTTTTACACGTTACATAGACGACCTGTTGTTAATTTGGGCAGGCACTCCAGAAGATTTTGAGGACCGGATGCAAGCCATTAATCTCCTCGATGCGAATATAAAATTCACGTTTGAATGTAGCACTGACGTTATTCACTATCTGGACGTCCAGATTACAAGAAAGGAGAATTGCCTACAAACATCGGTGTATCACAAACTCACCGATAGAAATACGCTACTGCACGCCAACAGCTTTCACCCTACGGCCATGAAAAAGGGTTTACCCTTCTCACAATTCCTTCGGGCAAGACGCATTATTAGTAACCAGGAAGATTGTGAGATGGAATTGGACAGAATGATTGGGAAATACCGAGAGGGGTTACCCAATTGAGGACCTTGAAAGCGCCAAAAGGAAAGAGTTGGCACTACCACGTTCACAATGTCTGCAGCGGAAAGAAAAAACTCCGGAGAAGGGGATTCCGTTAATAACCACCTTTAACACTGCAAGTACAGTAGTGAGGAAGAAAGTAAGGAAATTGTGGCCTATTATCAAGACGGATAAAACTCTGCCAGCTTTGAATCAATACAGGGTGTTAAATTGTCATCGGAGGGGACGTAACCTTAAGGACTGGCTGGTGCATAAGGATACTACGGCCGAGAAAAGGGAACAACGTTCACATTTCCTTACTAAAGCCCCAGGTTCGTACAGATGTACGGGCTGTACCACCTGTAGGTACCTTGAAGTAGGTTCAGTAGTGCTACATCCACACTCAGGAAAGAAAGTATCCATCAAGCATGTCTTAACCTGTACTCTAAATATGTGATCTACATCATCAAATGTCCTTGTGGACTTGCCTATATAGGCAAGACCACTTGTACCTTTAGAGAACGGGCAGCACAGCACAGGTCGGCCATAAGACAAGCTTTGGAAGGAAAAGATATTTTTAGGGAGGCATGACATACGATGGCAGCCCTGCGATATAAACTCATTGACCACGTTCCTCCTATGTTAAGGGGAGGAGATCGCAATAGGAGATTGCTACAGTTGGAGGCGCGTTGGATTTTTGAGTTCAACACCGTCGCCCCATCGGGACTTAATGAAAATCTCTCCCTCCTCTGCTTCTTATGAAGATTTGGATATTGCCTATTTGTATCTTTTTTCCTCCTGCTGTCTTTTCTGTAGTTTTTCCATCTTTTTCAAGGGTTGCCATGAGGATTAGAATTTTGATTAAATGACGTTGTTTTAGCCTAGGCATTATATTCACTTGGCATGATCCGGGCTATTTTTTAGTATCTTTTTTAGTATCCATTTAAAATAATCCTTGTTGCCTTAGGCTTAATTCCAGTTTTGATGGGAAACCATTATATACCTTTCCTTTAGGGTATGTGTTCGAGTCCGGATGGCAACGCTTGAATAAACAATGTCTATAATCATGTGGAGTATGGCCCCAATATATATGACACTTCTTTATTGGAGATGCCTTTCCATCTTGATAGTTACTATACTTTGTTCCATCTGGTGTATGGTGCTTGGTGAAGGTTTGATTTAATCACAATGTAACTAATCCTGGAGCAACATGGACTGGGTGTGTTATCACTCATTTCCATTGTAGCTGGGAAGGGTAATGATCCGCCGCACATAGCAGTGTTTCTACACATGTTATGCCTCGGACCCCGTGCTCCGGCAGCCCGGCATGCAGGCGGTGTAGGTGTCATACGTCTATTGCTACGGTTTGTTAGGCTTGTCGCTATGACAACTGTTCCGCCCACTAGGCGGTGTCAATGCGATTTGCCTGAGCATGATGTTACGCGTCTAAGAGTATCGTGTGTCGCTATGACAACTGTCCCGCCCACCATCTACGTGGCAATAGGGGACGGCGTCTATGGCGTCGGCGCCGGAAGCGGGAGGTGCGAGGTGTGTCTCACACGTTTGGTGTTATAAAAGGTATGTTTGTTTTGCTGTACTATATCCTGACGAAAGGTGCAAATAAAGGCACCTGAAACGTTGATCTAAACTGGCTTGGTGAGCTGTATGATTTTTTTCTAAATCCATTGGAGTGCCGCCCATTACATTGTACTGTTTGCTGGGCCTTGTAGTGCCACGGGAGGGCACCCGGGTATTTGCTCTCTGCTGTAGGAGTGCCGGTCATAGGTGTGTGTGTGTGTGTGTGTGTGTGTGTGTGTGTGTGTGTGTGTGTGTGTGTGTGTGTGTGTGTGTGTGTATGTATGTATGTATGTATGTATATATATATATATATATATATATATATATAATACTGCTAGTGCATGGATGATAATGTACCATATTAATAACAGCAATGCATCGTACAACGTACACCATAGTCCTGTGCTGTATAATATTACATATGCATAATTCAAGTGCAAAATTAGATCCCTAGAGGAGAGGATGGCAAGATGTGAACTAGGCCACTACAGTGTGTTTAACACATTTGTGATGCTGGGAGAGCTCATGCAGAAAAGGACTGTAATGGGGAAGCATATTGTAATAGAATTTGAACTTTGCAGTGAATTTACAGCAAGTTTTGCCATCTACATTTCCAGGTGTAATACCCAGCAATGGTGAAAACGTAAACTGCCGGCGATGTGCTGTGGATTTCAATATCACACGTCACTGGCAGTTTAGGCTATTGTAAAGTGTTTTATTAAAACAGCAGTCAGAGGCTATTCAGCATTTTGGGGAGTGGGTTATAATCAGGGCTGTTTCTAGACAATTTGGCTCCCAGAGCGAGATTTCAAAATGCACCCCCACCATTGCTATAAAAAAAAAAAATTGCGTGCCCCCCCACCATATAGCTATAAAAATAAAAAGTATGCGCACGCCGAAGGCGCGCGCGTTCCCGACAAGGGTGTATGGCCTGATTAAAATGGGCGTGGTCTCATTAAAGTGGACGTGGCCTCGTCTGATATCATCACGCCCACCACAGGGGGAAATAAAAATAAAAAAAAGTACCCATTTTACACATTACAGCAGGCAAGTGTCCCCATTTTACACAGCGCGGCAGGCAGGTGTCCCCATTTTACAAAGCGCGGCAGGCAGGTGTCCCCATTTTACAAAACGCGGCAGGCAGGTATCCCCATTTTACACAGCGCGGCAGGCAGGTATCCCCATTTTACACAGCGCGGCAGGCAGGTATCCCCATTTTACACAGCGCGGCAGGCAGGTATCCCCATTTTACACAGCGCGGCAGGCAGGTATCCCCATTTTACACAGCGCGGCAGGCAGGTATCCCCATTTTACACAGCGCGGCAGGCAGGTATCCCCATTTTACACAGCGCGGCAGGCAGGTATCCCCATTTTACACAGTGCGGCAGGCAGGTATCCCCATTTTACAAAGTGCGGCAGGCAGGTATCCCCATTTTACACAGTGCGGCAGGCAGGTGTCAAGTGGGGGGGAAGAGAGAGAGAGAGAGAGAGAGAGAGAGAGAGAATACTTGCATCTTCCCGCTCTTCGGGTCCGGCCTCCTCACGTCCCTCACGCCGGCCGCCTCCTCCTTCCAGGCTTATCTCCTCTCCTCCCTCTTTTCCCAAGCGCTCCTGCTCGGGGGGCGGAGTTTCGCGGAATGACGCGTTTGCGTCGTGACGTCACGACGCAAACGCGTCATTCTGCGAAACTCCGCCCCCCGAGCAGGAGCGCTCGTGAAGAGGGAGGAGAGGAGATAAGGACACACAAAATGCCGCGGCAGGCGCACCGTGCGGTTGCACGGCTCGCCCGCCGCTATAAACGGCACTGGTTATAATACTAGACCGTGGCTTAGGTTTCCGAAACGAATCAATATTTTTATTTATTTTAAAAAGGAGCTATTCATTTCTAATGATATACATCTTTAAAAAAATTGTTGCCATGGTGAGTTACTACAACTCGTGTCTGTGCATGCACAGATCATAAAATGGAAGCTGCATACCCTCCAACATTTTACACATATAAAATCACTACAAAGTAAAAAAGGGGGCGTGACCACCGGTAAAGGGCCACGCCCCTTTTCATATACTTTCAATGGAAGTTTGGAGAGCCAAAAATCGGTACAGACCATGAAAAAAAAAAAAAAAAAAAGTACTGTACCTGCTAAAAATGTACAGTTGGAGGGTATGAAGCTGTAGTAGTTGTAGATAACCTATTTGCCAGTATTATAAGCTGAGGTACAGACTGGATGCCATCATTTACAAAACAACGTAGGGGGGACCTCACATTAGATCGTCAATCAGCAAGTACATAGAGAGAAGGTGATCGTATGATAGCAATAAAGGTTACATACAAGCTTAATCATAAGTTAGATAACAAGGGTAGGCGGGCGGTGCTCCCATGAGTCAGCAGCAGGGGCGCTGGAATGTTTTTAGGTTGGGGGGGGGCGTAGAAAAAAATTATTTTGGCGCCCCCTGGTGCTGGCCTCCTCTACCTTTTTAGCCCCCCACCGCTGTGCGGATGAGCACTTACCTGCAGATCCACGCGGGCGGCATCTCCTTTAACAACAGCCTGCTACCGCAGGGTGCTATGTCCTCCTATCTTCGTTGTGTCCTAGCCGCCGCCGGCTGTCTCTCCTTCACAGAAGCATTACTGGGAGGAGGCGTGGCCAGGCTGGGACATCCCGGGACCATAGCCACGCCTCCTCCCAGTAATGCAACTTTGAAGGAGAGACAGCCGGCGGTGGCTAGGACACAACGAACGAAGATAGGAGGACACAGCACCCTGCGGTAGCAGGCTGTTTTTAAAGGAGATGCCCCTCGCGTGGATCTACAGGCAATTCAAATTATGCCACACAGTATTACAATCTTATTCGCATTACCCCAAACATAGTGCACCTGATTTATATGCCACAAAATAGTGCCCCTTATTCACGTTACATCACACAGTAATGCCCCTTATACATGTTACGCCACTTATACACAGTACTATCCCTTATACACAATGCCCACATACAGTAGTGCTCCTTATCAGAGGTATAGCTAGGTGCCATGGTGCCCTGAGCAAAGGTATATTTCAGCACCACCTCCTCTGTATTGAATTGGGGGCATCTTGCATTTGAAAAGAAAAAGATAGTTTAAAAAAATAAAATTCGATGACAGGGCCAGTTCTAGACCTTGAGGTGCTCAGGGTGAAAGTTTCCTTTGGTACCCGCCATGCTGAAAACAGGGACAGTGTGCGCCGAAGGTGAGCGAAAAAAATATAGGGCCAAAGAATAGTACCAATTCACATTACCCTGTACAGTAGTGTCCGTTAGTCACATTACACCGCACAGAAGTTTCCGTTATTCACATTACACTGCACAGTAGTACCCTTATACACACGTTACACCACACAGGAGAGCCACTTATACAAGTTATGCCAGAGTAAAAGCCTCTTATACACGTTACGCCACAGTAGAGCACCTTATACATGTTATGCCAGGTAGAGCTGCTTATACACTTATGCCAGATAGAGTCCCTTATATACGTTATCCAGATAGAGCCCATTATGCCAGGTACAGCCCATTATACACATTATTGGGGTCATTCAGACCCCGCCGCAAAAGCGGCCCGCAGCGCAGTTTGTTGGTGGCAGTAAACTGCACATGCGCAGTGGGCTTGAGGCCATACACATTGTGGTTGCTTCTCCGATGGATGCAACCACAATGTGATTGACAGGCGACAGCGTAAAGGGATTAAGGCAGGGTGGTGACGGAAAAACGGGGGCAGGCCGGGACCATTTTTGGGGCGGCTGCATGACGTCACACACAGACGCTCCCCCAATTAAAAAGTCTGCTGACCGCCTGACAGCGCAGCCAGCCAACACAACCTTAGATCAGATGTGTCCGCAATCTAATTGCGGATGCATTGGGAGGCGGCCTTGCCCTGTGCTGGGCGGCCCTCAGCATGTGCAGGGATGACTGCAGATCTAGCTGCGTATGCAGCAATCTGCTTTCATCTCTGAATAACCCCCTATGCCAAGTACAGCCCTCGTTCCCTCCACAGTGCAGCCCCAGTACCTGCAGGAGGTCCCGGGTCAGGCGCTCACTCTCCTCTCTCTCTTCTCCGCCTCTGGTGTCTCGCAGGCTCCGTTACTCCAGCAGCAGCGGCTCCGTCCTATGTCGTCAGTGACGCAGAGAGGAGGGGGGAAAGCAGGTACTAATTACCCAGACCTGGGACTGATAGAGAGGTCTGCCGGGGGCTCTGGTGCACTGCACTCTAGAGATGAGCGGGTTCGGTTTCTCTGAATCCGAACCCGCCCGAACTTCATGTTTTTTTTCACGGGTCCGAGCGACTCGGATCTTCCCGCCTTGCTCGGTTAACCCGAGCGCGCCCGAACGTCATCATGACGCTGTCGGATTCTCGCGAGGCTCGGATTCTATCGCGAGACTCGGATTCTATATAAGGAGCCGCGCGTCGCCGCCATTTTCACACGTGCATTGAGATTGATAGGGAGAGGACGTGGCTGGCGTCCTCTCCATTTAGATTATAAGAGAGAGATTTACTGGAGCTTAGGACTAGGAGGAGTACTGTAGAAGTGTAGAGAGTTTACTAGTGAGTGACCACCAGACAGTGCAGTTTATTTAATATATCCGTTCTCTGCCTGAAAAAAGCGATACACACAGCGACTCAGTCACATACCATATCTGTGTGCACTGCTCAGGCTCAGCCCAGTGTGCTGCATCATCTATATATATTATATATCTGTCTGACTGCTCAGCTCACACAGCTTATAATTGTGGGGGAGACTGGGGAGCACTGAAGTGCCAGTTATAGGTTATAGCAGGAGCCAGGAGTACATAATATTATATAGTGAGTGACCACCAGACAGTGCAGTTTATTTAATATATCCGTTCTCTGCCTGAAAAAAGCGATACACACAGTGACTCAGTCACATACCATATCTGTGTGCACTGCTCAGGCTCAGCCCAGTGTGCTGCATCATCTATATATATTATATATCTGTCTGACTGCTCAGCTCACACAGCTTATAATTGTGGGGGAGACTGGGGAGCACTGCAGTGCCAGTTATAGGTTATAGCAGGAGCCAGGAGTACATAATATTATATTAAAATTAAACAGTGCACACTTTTGCTGCAGGAGTGCCACTGCCAGTGTGACTGACCAGTGACCTGACCACACTGACCACCAGTATAGTTAGTAGTATACTTATATTGTGATTGCCTGAAAAAGTTAAACACTCGTCGTGTGACTTCACTTGTGTGTTGTTGTTTTTTTTATTCTATAAAAATAAAACTCATTCTGCTGACAGACAGTGTCCAGCAGGTCCGTCATTATATAATATATAATATATACCTGTCCGGCTGCAGTAGTGATATATATATATTTTTTATATCATTTATCATCCAGTCGCAGCAGACACAGTACGGTAGTTCACGGCTGTGGCTACCTCTGTGTCTGCACTCGGCAGGCAGTCCGTCCATAATTGTATACCACCTAACCGTGGTTTTTTTTTCTTCTTTATACATACATACATACTACTACGACATCTCTTTATCAACCAGTCTATATTAGCAGCAGACACAGTACAGTACGGTAGTTCACGGCTGTGGCTACCTCTGTGTCTGCACTCGGCAGGCAGTCCGTCCATAATTGTATACCACCTAACCGTGGTTTTTTTTTCTTTCTTCTTTATACATACATAGTTACATAGACATCTCTTTATCAACCAGTCTATATTAGCAGCAGACACAGTACAGTACGGTAGTTCACGGCTGTGGCTACCTCTGTGTCTGCACTCGGCAGGCAGTCCGTCCATAATTGTATACCACCTAACCGTGGTTTTTTTTTTCTTTCTTCTTTATACATACATACATACTACTACGACATCTCTTTATCAACCAGTCTATATTATTAGCAGCAGACACAGTACAGTACGGTAGTTCACGGCTGTGGCTACCTCTGTATCTGCACTCGGCAGGCAGTCCGTCCATAATTGTATACCACCTAACCGTGGTTTTTTTTTCTTTCTTCTTTATACATACATAGTTACATAGACATCTCTTTATCAACCAGTCTATATTAGCAGCAGACACAGTACAGTACGGTAGTTCACGGCTGTGGCTACCTCTGTGTCTGCACTCGGCAGGCAGTCCATAATTGTATACTAGTATCCATCTCCATTGTTTACCTGAGGTGCCTTTTAGTTGTGCCTATTAAAATATGGAGAACAAAAATGTTGAGGTTCCAAAATTAGGGAAAGATCAAGATCCACTTCCACCTCGTGCTGAAGCTGCTGCCACTAGTCATGGCCGAGACGATGAAATGCCAGCAACGTCGTCTGCCAAGGCCGATGCCCAATGTCATAGTACAGAGCATGTCAAATCCAAAACACCAAATATCAGTAAAAAAAGGACTCCAAAACCTAAAATAAAATTGTCGGAGGAGAAGCGTAAACTTGCCAATATGCCATTTACCACACGGAGTGGCAAGGAACGGCTGAGGCCCTGGCCTATGTTCATGGCTAGTGGTTCAGCTTCACATGAGGATGGAAGCACTCAGCCTCTCGCTAGAAAACTGAAAAGACTCAAGCTGGCAAAAGCACCGCAAAGAACTGTGCGTTCTTCGAAATCCCAAATCCACAAGGAGAGTCCAATTGTGTCGGTTGCGATGCCTGACCTTCCCAACACTGGACGTGAAGAGCATGCGCCTTCCACCATTTGCACGCCCCCTGCAAGTGCTGGAAGGAGCACCCGCAGTCCAGTTCCTGATAGTCAGGTTGAAGATGAAGATGTTGAAGTACACCAGGATGAGGAGGATATGGGTGTTGCTGGCGCTGGGGAGGAAATTGACCAGGAGGATTCTGATGGTGAGGTGGTTTGTTTAAGTCAGGCACCCGGGGAGACACCTGTTGTCCGTGGGAGGAATATGGCCGTTGACATGCCTGGTGAAAATACCAAAAAAATCAGCTCTTCAGTGTGGAGGTATTTCAACAGAAAAGCGGACAACAGGTGTCAAGCCGTGTGTTGCCTTTGTCAAGCTGTAATAAGTAGGGGTAAGGACGTTAACCACCTCGGAACATCCTCCCTTATACGTCACCTGCAGCGCATTCATAATAAGTCAGTGACAAGTTCAAAAACTTTGGGCGACAGCGGAAGCAGTCCACTGACCAGTAAATCCCTTCCTCTTGTAACCAAGCTCACGCAAACCACCCCACCAACTCCCTCAGTGTCAATTTCCTCCTTCCCCAGGAATGCCAATAGTCCTGCAGGCCATGTCACTGGCAATTCTGACGAGTCCTCTCCTGCCTGGGATTCCTCCGATGCATCCTTGCGTGTAACGCCTACTGCTGCTGGGAGTCGATGGTCATCCCAGAGGGGAAGTCGTAAGCCCACTTGTACTACTTCCAGTAAGCAATTGACTGTCCAACAGTCCTTTGCGAGGAAGATGAAATATCACAGCAGTCATCCTGCTGCAAAGCGGATAACTGAGGCCTTGACAACTATGTTGGTGTTAGACGTGCGTCCGGTATCCGCCGTTAGTTCACAGGGAACTAGACAATTTATTGAATAGAGAACAATATGGTACACCAAATGGCGCTAATTACAGGATGTTCACATACAAAATGAATGAATTCCTTACATCAAAGAAAGAATATATATTAAATTGGAGTTCATCTGTTCCAATCCAGTCACGGGATTTATTCAGGTGCCAAAGCCAACAGTTGGTATTATGCTTTAGGTTTCCAGCATATTTTTCTCACAACCACGGTGGATGGAAACCTTTTAAATATCCCAGAGACAAAAGGACATAGTGCAAGTATTGCCAAGCAATTTAAACAAAGATTATTTTAATAAAAAAGCACTCACAAACAACAGAGATAAAACAGCATATAAACCACTATTGTGGGTTTGAGACATGGGGCCACACATCCACGCAGTTACCCTCCCAGATCTAGATGGGGAAGCAGGTCAGAGCTCCGGACACACTGAACCGCAGTAACAGGAAGTTGCATCGGCCAAAGATCGTCCTAGATTCTGTCAGTCACCACGTCCTAGATTCTGTCAGGCGTGGTGACTGACAGAATCTAGGACGATCTTTGGCCGATGCAACTTCCTGTTACTGCGGTTCAGTGTGTCCGGAGCTCTGACCTGCTTCCCCATCTAGATCTGGGAGGGTAACTGCGTGGATGTGTGGCCCCATGTCTCAAACCCACAATAGTGGTTTATATGCTGTTTTATCTCTGTTGTTTGTGAGTGCTTTTTTATTAAAATAATCTTCGTTTAAATTGCTTGGCAATACTTGCACTATGTCCTTTTGTCTCTGGGATATTTAAAAGGTTTCCATCCACCGTGGTTGTGAGAAAAATATGCTGGAAACCTAAAGCATAATACCAACTGTTGGCTTTGGCACCTGAATAAATCCCGTGACTGGATTGGAACAGATGAACTCCAATTTAATATATATTCTTTCTTTGATGTAAGGAATTCATTCATTTTGTATGTGAACATCCTGTAATTAGCGCCATTTGGTGTACCATATTGTTCTCTATTTGGTTATTCTTGTGACGTGTGAGGAGTCACTTATAGGTGCACCAAGGCTGCATTTTACTATTGGCGCTGTGGACAGATTACTTCTTTTTGTACAGTAGACAATTTATTGAGGCAGTGTGCCCCCGTTACCAAATACCATCTAGGTTCCACTTCTCTAGGCAGGCGATACCGAGAATGTACACGGACGTCAGAAAAAGACTCACCAGTGTCCTAAAAAATGCAGTTGTACCCAATGTCCACTTAACCACGGACATGTGGACAAGTGGAGCAGGGCAGGGTCAGGACTATATGACTGTGACAGCCCACTGGGTAGATGTATGGACTCCCGCCGCAAGAACAGCAGCGGCGGCACCAGTAGCAGCATCTCGCAAACGCCAACTCTTTCCTAGGCAGGCTACGCTTTGTATCACCGCTTTCCAGAATACGCACACAGCTGAAAACCTCTTACGGCAACTGAGGAAGATCATCGCGGAATGGCTTACCCCAATTGGACTCTCCTGTGGATTTGTGGCATCGGACAACGCCAGCAATATTGTGTGTGCATTAAATATGGGCAAATTCCAGCACGTCCCATGTTTTGCACATACCTTGAATTTGGTGGTGCAGAATTTTTTAAAAAACGACAGGGGCGTGCAAGAGATGCTGTCGGTGGCCAGAAGAATTGCGGGACACTTTCGGCGTACAGGCACCACGTACAGAAGACTGGAGCACCACCAAAAACTACTGAACCTGCCCTGCCATCATCTGAAGCAAGAAGTGGTAACGAGGTGGAATTCAACCCTCTATATGCTTCAGAGGTTGGAGGAGCAGCAAAAGGCCATTCAAGCCTATACAATTGAGCACGATATAGTAGGTGGAATGCACCTGTCTCAAGCGCAGTGGAGAATGATTTCAACGTTGTGCAAGGTTCTGATGCCCTTTGAACTTGCCACACGTGAAGTCAGTTCAGACACTGCCAGCCTGAGTCAGGTCATTCCCCTCATCAGGCTTTTGCAGAAGAAGCTGGAGACATTGAAGGAGGAGCTAACACGGAGCGATTCCGCTAGGCATGTGGGACTTGTGGATGGAGCCCTTAATTCGCTTAACAAGGATTCACGGGTGGTCAATCTGTTGAAATCAGAGCACTACATTTTGGCCACCGTGCTCGATCCTAGATTTAAAGCCTACCTTGGATCTCTCTTTCCGGCAGACACAAGTCTGCTGGGGTTGAAAGACCTGCTGGTGACAAAATTGTCAAGTCAAGCGGAACGCGACCTGTCAACATCTCCTCCTTCACATTCTCCCGCAACTGGGGGTGCGAGGAAAAGGCTCAGAATTCCGAGCCCACCCGCTGGCGGTGATGCAGGGCAGTCGGAGCGACTGCTGATGCTGACATCTGGTCCGGACTGAAGGACCTGACAACGATTACGGACATGTCGTCTACTGTCACTGCATATGATTCTCTCAACATTGATAGAATGGTGGAGGATTATATGAGTGACCGCATCCAAGTAGGCACGTCACACAGTCCGTACTTATACTGGCAGGAAAAAGAGGCAATTTGGAGGCCCTTGCACAAACTGGCTTTATTCTACCTAAGTTGCCCTCCCACAAGTGTGTACTCCGAAAGAGTGTTTAGTGCCGCCGCTCACCTTGTCAGCAATCGGCGTACGAGGTTACATCCAGAAAATGTGGAGAATATGATGTTCATTAAAATGAATTATAATCAATTCCTCCGCGGAGACATTGACCAGCAGCAATTGCCTCCACAAAGTACACAGGGAGCCGAGATGGTGGATTCCAGTGGGGACGAATTGATAATCTGTGAGGAGGGGGATGTACACGGTGATATATCGGAGGGTGATGATGAGGTGGACATCTTGCCTCTGTAGAGCCAGTTTGTGCAAGGAGAGATTAATTGCTTCTTTTTTGGGGGGGGTCCAAACCAACCCGTCATATCAGTCACAGTCGTGTGGCAGACCCTGTCACTGAAATGATGGGTTGGTTAAAGTGTGCATGTCCTGTTTTGTTTATACAACATAAGGGTGGGTGGGAGGGCCCAAGGACAATTCCATCTTGCACCTCTTTTTTCTTTTCTTTTTCTTTGCATCATGTGCTGATTGGGGAGGGTTTTTTGGAAGGGACATCCTGCGTGACACTGCAGTGCCACTCCTAAATGGGCCCGGTGTTTGTGTCGGCCACTAGGGTCGCTAATCTTACTCACACAGTCAGCTACCTCATTGCGCCTCTTTTTTTCTTTGCGTCATGTGCTGTTTGGGGAGGGTTTTTTGGAAGGGACATCCTGCGTGACACTGCAGTGCCACTCCTAGATGGGCCCGGTGTTTGTGTTGGCCACTAGGGTCGCTAATCTTACTCACACAGCTACCTCATTGCGCCTCTTTTTTTCTTTGCGTCATGTGCTGTTTGGGGAGGGTTTTTTGGAAGGGCCATCCTGCGTGACACTGCAGTGCCACTCCTAGATGGGCCCGGTGTTTGTGTCGGCCACTAGGGTCGCTAATCTTACTCACACAGCTACCTCATTGCGCCTCTTTTTTTCTTTGCGTCATGTGCTGTTTGGGGAGGGTTTTTTGGAAGGGACATCCTGCGTGACACTGCAGTGCCACTCCTAGATGGGCCCGGTGTTTGTGTCGGCCACTAGGGTCGCTTATCTTACTCACACAGCGACCTCGGTGCAAATTTTAGGACTAAAAATAATATTGTGAGGTATTCAGAATAGACTGAAAATGAGTGTAAATTATGGTTTTTGAGGTTAATAATACTTTGGGATCAAAATGACCCCCAAATTCTATGATTTAAGCTGTTTTTTTAGTGTTTTTTGAAAAAAACACCCGAATCCAAAACACACCCGAATCCGACAAAAAAAATTCGGTGAGGTTTTGCCAAAACGCGTTCGAACCCAAAACACGGCCGCGGAACCGAACCCAAAACCAAAACACAAAACCCGAAAAATTTCAGGCGCTCATCTCTACTGCACTCCCACCCCTCTCCCTCCTTACTAGGCAGCAGCATAAGATCTCATGTTGGCAGCACAGCACATGCTGCAGTGTGCTGTGCTGCAGTGAGGGCAGAGAGGCTGCTGTTCTTGCCAAGCCCCTGCCTTTTCCTGTACAGGTGGGGGGGGGGGGGGATCACACTGATCACATTCCCCCCCTCGAATTAACCCTGGCTGAGGGGCTGAGCCAGGGCTGGGGACTCAGTCAGGGACTGCACAGATTCCCCCACCACCACTTTTTCCATAAAGGGGCGTGGCCACGCCTCCCGCGATTAGGCCACGCCCCCGAAACGTCTCGGCAGCAGGGGAAGTCGGCGGCAGCAGCGTAGCAGTGTGTGGGCAGAGGCCGCACACTGGGGAAGGGAGCAGCGCTACACGGGGCCAGCGCTGCCACTAGCTGTCATCATAGGCGTGCGCAGCACATTTTATTAGGGGGTGCACCGTCGGAGGGTTGTGTCTAGCACCGCCTTTTGGGCGTGTCTAGCACCATCTATTGACGGTCAACGCAATATAAAATATCCACCCTTGTACTAATCCTAATAAAGCAGACACATTGTCAGATGTTATGGTGTGCACCAAACAAACACCCCTGATGGCACTCACTGCAATTACACTGCTCCTCCTCAGCCAGCTCTTTCCTCTGCAAGCTGCAGCAGCTTACTTACAAGCCAGTCACTCACTGACATTGACAGTTGCAGACTAGTACTGCGGCTGCTGGAAAAACGAGTGATGTGTCAGTGCTGCTGCAGACCACCTGGCAGTACTGAATTTGTGTTCCTAAGAGGAACACTGGCAGCATGCTGATCCTCATCAGTGGCTGGCGTTGGCATAGCATAGAAGGAGAGAGGTGGGCATGTGGCGGGTGTGGTGGGTGGGCGTGCGAGCAGCATGACGTAATCACATCACATCACATTGTTTTTGTACATGGAGGTGGAGCCGGGAGTTTGAAAGCCGGTGGCAGTGGCACCTTTGATTAACCCAGGAGTCCGGTCAGTAATACAGTCCTGACAGGGTGCAGCGCAGAGGGGACAGTAATCAGCCTGGCGATCGCTGCATCAGGCATGTGAGATCGGGGTGCCAGACATTAGGGGGTGCCTGTGCGCACCAGGCACCCCCCCTGCGCACACCTATGGCTGTCATCCAGTTTGACAGGCGCAGCAGCAGGGTAGCAAAGTAGGGAGAGCACCTCCCTGCTTTGTATACCCTTGCTGAGCGAGCAGTGCCGGCTCCCCTGCGCCTGTCATATTTGGGGGGGGCAAGCTGCCCCCTTGCCCCCCCTGTTCCGACGCCCCTGGTCAGCAGTACAGCACAGTCAAAAAAGGTACTAAGGCCATACTTGCCTACACTCTGGCAATTTGTGGGACTCATTATTTTTTTCCGGCAGTCCCTTGCACCCACGGAAGAGTGGCCGGATCTCTCACACACTGCCCGCTTCCTAGTGGCAGTATGAGGAGATTAACAGGAGAACCCCTTTGCCGCATGGAGGGGGCAGGGCTAAATGAAGCAACATTTGTGTTGTTTAGCCTCCAGCAGACCCATGAATCGAGCCATTTTGGTTGGTGGGGCCTAGTGACATGTAAACTGGCCTCACCTCCCAAAGTAACAAGCAGCGTCTCCTCTCCTAGGCAGGGCCGTCTTAGCAGCAGTGAAGGCCCCTGAGCACAGCAATGCACTAGGCCCCCTACCCGTCCTCCAGCGGTAGGGGTGGGGGGTGATATCAGCGGCAGCTTTGATGTCCCGCGGGCGGTAGGGGGTGTTCTATCTTCCGCTCAGCATGTAGGACCTGGAGCAGTAATTTCTGCTAATTACTCCTTTACTGCACAGATGGGGCTAAACTGTAGAAGGGGGCATTGGGCTGAATAAAAGGGCCCTGGTACATGACTTCCAGGGAGGTAGAGAGTGTTTAATACGTAGGGGAGGGGTGGATAGTGGAGTGGGCTTGATACTGTATTTATTTTCCGGCGGGGAGGACAGCTTGCTTGACTGCAGGTATCTCAAGTTCCTGAAAATATATTTCTTAGCTTTGAATGGGATAAAAAACTTGAGAGTCTCACCTTTCAGAAGGTTCTGGGGACTTGGGAATCAGAGTTCAGCAGCCAGAGCAATCCACCAACGAAAATTTAAAACTGTATACCAGGCATGTGGAGCTGGAGCAGGGACCAGCTGCTGGAAGGCTGATATCTCTGGTTCTGGGCATAGTAGAGAAAAGCTGCCAGTGTCCCCCAAAAGGGGAGAGTCACCGGTTTTGGATTATGCCCTCAGAAAAACTCTAAAGGCCCATATAGGACGGGCCGATGCAGGAGAGATGTGTGCAGCATACATCTCTCCCGCCGCTCAGCACAGCGCGATCTGTGCTGAGCGTGCGGGGGGGGGGGCGCTCATTTCACCCAGCGGGTGAAGTGAGCGACCAGCTAGATTGGCCTGAGTACCCCCCTTTAGTCAGACAGTACCCGAGATATCTGGCTAGAAATAGCAATTAACAGGCTTGAATGGGGACCACTGCTTTCAAGTCGGATATCTCCGGTTCCCCAGGGCAGATTTTCAAAAATCTGGTACCCCTGGAAAGAGGGGATTCTCAGCTATCGGCCTAGGACCCTTATACTCCTGGGGCCCTTGGGAAAGAGCCCATTGAGCCCATATGAAAAGACGGCCCTGCTCCTAGGATTCTCCCACAGAAGAGACCTGAAAAGTAGGTTACTATGGGGTCTATTTACCAAGACTTGGACAGAGATAAGACGGAGATAAAGTCCCGGCCAATCAGCTCCTGCCATGTTACAAGTTGTGTTTGAAAAATGGCAGTTTGGAGCTGAGCGGCTGGTACTTTATCTCTCTCCATTGTATAACTGTACAAGGCTAAGTACATCTGCCCCAAGGGATACTGGGAGGATACATCCATTGTTTGACGTGCTGAGAAGTATAGCAAAAAAACACTACCTTATGTCACCTGTGATACTCACTGCCTCATGAGGTAGAAGATCATCACTTCCTCACTACACTGTGGTCATGGGTTTGAGCCCAACCAGAGGCCTAATAAATGAGTTTGTATGCCCTCATTCCGAGTTGATCGCTAGCTGCAGTTCACAGCGCAGCGATCAGGCTAAAAATCTGCATTTCTGCGCATGCACAACAATGCGCAGGCACGTCGTATGGATACAATGAGCATTGTGGGTTTGCACAGAGTGTAACGAGCATTCCAGTCGCACGGCCGAACGCAGGAAGATTGACATGCAGTGGGCGTTTCTGGGTGTCAACTGATCGTTTCAGGGAATGCTTAGAAAAAAGCAGGCGTGGCAAAAAAAACACAGGCGTGGCTGGGCGGGTGTGTGACATCAAAAGCCGTCCCTCCGTTGTTAGAATGAACGCACACGAAGAGTAACTACAGGGCTGGTCTTGTTTTGCACAAAATGATTTTGCAGGCACTCTGCTGCACAAGCGTTCGCACTTCTGCAAAGCGAAAATACACTCCCCAGTGGGCAGCGACAATGCGTTTGCACGGCTGCTAAAAACTGCTAGCGAGCGATCAACTCGAAATGACCCTCTCAGTGCGTTTGTGTTTTCTCCAAATAATTTGTTTTCCTCCCACATTCCAAAAAAAACACCCAAAGCTCAGATGTAAAGTGCTGTGTGATATGGCGGTACCGCACAATGATTTTCCACATCTTAATACAAATGTAATGGTTATGTGTAGTTGCTTCTGTTCACATGGAAATGACAGCAACTGCAATATATGAGCTCTCACTGTCACATACTGGTAAGAGACAGGTGCAGAAGGCCACGAGGAAGGGGAGAGGGGGATGATTTGCAAATGACAAACTGCACCTATTTCAGACAGTTTGTTTTTTTCCCTTCACATTTTCTGTTTTGTTAGTATTACCAGGCTTCCTAACATTATATTTATAAAGCTCCAACATGATTTTTACCGCTTTCAAGAATTATGTTAGTGGAGTCTAAGGGTAAGGGCCTTCAAGCAGTCATGATATATTCTGGCACCACATTTGAAAACTTTCAGTATACAGTACATGAATGAAATGGGTCATTGTTCAGCTAGCTGGGACTTTTTTCTTCTTCAATATTGTTGTTTATTGGTGTTTTAACAACAAAAGGCTAGTCATGGGGAACCAGTACAGTATATGCATAAAACAAGGAACGATCTGGGACACTTGGTGAACAGCCAAGAATTCTACTGTACAGCTAATGGTAGCTCACAACTCAGATTGCATAGCGGAACTTAATCCTATGACCATTTTATTAACATACTTGGAAGTGGACACTGAGGAGTCTAAACCACCAGTTACCTAAATCCTCTCTCTGATGGGTCAAGTACCCCCAGGATAAACATTTCCACACTTCAGACTGCTGCACTTGGAATAATGGCACACGGGCGTCTATTCACGTCCGTACACCACTATTAATATATAGTGTATATGTATATTCCCAGTAAGTTCCCTTGCCATCGGCTCATTTATATTTATTTGTCAGTAACAAACAAGATCAATTAGGTTAGATACTGTATGTGCACTATGGGCCTAATTCGGATCTGATCACCGCAGCAAATTTGTTAGGGCAGATATAACATGTTAGGAGAGGGTTAGCTTTGGGTGGGTTATATTGTTTCTGTGCAGGGTAAATACTGGCTGCTTTATTTTTACACTACAATTTAGATTTCAGTTTGAACACCCCCCACCCAAATCCAACTCTCTCTGCACATGTTATATCCCCCCCCCCCCCCCCCGCCTCCCTGCAGTGCACATGGTTTTGCCCATTAATGGGGGGTACTCACGGAGCGATCGCTGCCAATCTAGCAAGTCGCTCACTTCACTCGCTGGGTGAAATGAGCGCCCCCCCGTCTCCCCCCGCATGCTCAGCACACATCGCGCTGTGCTGAGCGGGGGGAGCTGAGCGTGCTGAGCGGGGGGAGAGATGTGTGCTGAGCGAACTGCTCAGCACACATCTCTCCCCAAATCGGCCCATGAATACGGCCCTTTAGCTAGCAAATTTGCTGCTGCGATCAGATCTGAATTAGGCCCTATGTTCTAGCGACATATGTGCCGATATCTACCCTTTCCTGTAAATTTTTCTACTTTGCTATTGTTTTATATCTGTTACTTGCTGTATTTATTAAATATTGGCATATAAAGTTATGAACAAGTTTTGTCACTGCCATACCTGAATATGCAAATTCCTGGTGTATACTTATACCACTTTCAGACAGAAAAGTCTGAAAGTCCCAGCAGTTACCCGGCATTTCGATGCCGGGTCGTTTTGCCAGGACCTGCCTGACCCCCACTTTCACACAGACAAGCAAATTACCGGGTTTAGAATTTCGACCCGGCAATTTGCAGATCAACACAGGTATTTTGTCTGTGTGAAAGGGTCAACCCGTGTAGAAATTCCTGTGTCTCCGACCCTGGTCAATTCCAGGGTCGAAGTCTTCACCCGGTAATAGTTCACCCGGGAACTGCTTCACCCGGTAATTTCAGTTTCTGTCTGAAAGGGGTGTTATAAGGACAAATAGCACGGTCTCTCTTTACATTTTGTAATTTTGGTTTAGGATCTTTGTGCAGACAACCTACTGACAGCAGCCGCTAAGTTTCTAGAAGCACCAGTGTTAGTACATTATTTTTCTATAGAGTTGGAAACTCTTCACAATACAATACCGACCGCCGGCATACCGACAGCTGGGCTAGCGCAAATGAGCCCCTTCTGGGCTCGCTGCGGGCACGGTGACGCGCTACGCTATCTATTCTCCTTCCAGGTGGGTCGTGGACCCCCAAGAGGGAGAAAAGCTGTCTGTGTGCCGGTGGTCGGGATTCCGGCGCCGGTATGCTGGTCGTCGAGAGCCCGGCTGCCGGCAAACTGAAGACAACCCCGACATACTGTAGGCCTACTGCAGACATACTGTAGCGCCACGCAGCTCCTTATCTTCAGAATGGAACTGAACATTCCACTGCTGGGGCACAACACACAGGGCAATGTGTGACCACCAGAGAACAAAAGCTTAATAAGATGATCATCACATTACAGTAAACACAGACTGCAGATACACAAATCAAAGAGTAAAACTTATATGCTTAATAGAGCAATAGGGATGAATGTTAAATACAGTTCTGCGTGGCGTCATCTGAGACAGTCATACAATGTGAATCTTCCACAAAAGAAAGCCGCATCATGCTTACCAGTACAGGGTCAGGAAGTGCAGTGCTCGGAGACTTGTAGAGGCTTATCCCAGAATTTGCATGAATGCACTCCTGAATCACCTGGTTTCCCTAACAACCTGTCCCTGCTCCCCGGTGATAACATTTGTTTTCCATCCAATAGCAGCCACTATAATTCTTATGTCATTTTTCTGTTTGTTTTTAGCCGGCTGAATGCACGCGACACGCTGTAAGGTACAGTTTTGTAGTCTCTCAGTACATCCCGGAGACTCTGGCATTCTCACCAAAGTAGGAAATTGTCCCTGAGAGAGTTTACCTGGTGCAAGCCACGTCATCTGAGTAATGTAGAGTAGCAATAGTGTGAGGCTGCAATCACACATGCCATCCTGTGTATTACTGACGTGTGAGGGATGTGCAGTCAGTGTAGGCAGCCTGTCCTACTCCCTGTCAGACTGCAGAGTTTGGACTATAAAAATGATTAGACTGACACAAAGAAAATTTCTCTTACGTCCTAGAGGATACTGGAGTTCCATTTAGTACCATGGGCTATAGACGGGTCCTCTAGGAGCCATGGGCACTTTAAGAATTTTATAGTGTGGGCTGGCTTCTCCCTCTATGCCCCTCCTGCCAGACTCAGTTTAGAAAATGTGTCCGGAGGAGACGGACACGCTTATGGAAGCTCCTGAAGAGTTTTTTGCATTCATTTTATAGGTTTGTTTTTTCTCAGGCAGGGCTGATTGGCACCAGCCTGCCTGCTTCGTGGGACTTGGGAAGGGAGGGGGGGGGGGAATTACACGGCCCAACATCTTGAAGGGTTAATGGTCCCGTTCCTCGGTGACAGGACACCGAGCTCCTGAGGGAACTATTTGCAAGCCCCACTATGGCGAGCGTTCATTCCCACAGCATGCCGCCACCCCGAACAGAGAAAAAAGGATGAAGAGTGGTGAGTACTAAGCCGGCGTCCCAGCTAGCGGGTCACCGGTCATTATGGCGACATGAGGGTACGGAGACGCACGGATTCTAACTGGGGCGAAATGCATCTCAGTACACTGTACACAGTACCCACACTGGCAAAAACAGCCTTAAAACAGTTCTCTCTATTTTAAGCACCAGATTACCTCAGCCAGTATAAAAAAAGCGGGAAGACTGCACGCCATTGACGGGGCAGGGCCTTCACTAGGAGCAGATCCAGCAGCTCCTCCGGATAGACTCCAGATTACCTCAGCGTTACCAGGGGGTCATAGCAGGGGGGGAGCGATTATTAGTGTACTAAGTCCCCTATCATTGTACGTATCTGCGACCCAGCTAAGCTTGTCATTAGCGATAAGGGCGCGGTGGGGGCTGGCTCCAACATACTCTGTCTTCCTGAAAGGCTCTTTGTGGGTTAATTGTGCTTTAGAATGTAAGCTCTCACGAGCAGGGCCCTCTTCCCTCATGTGCTTACCCTTTTCTTACTTTAATAATCTTCAGCTGCACCAAATCCAGCAGTCTTCTGCCACCTGATACTTATTCCAGTGTCATCTGCTGATGTAGCTATGTTTATTTACCCTGTACTTGTCCTATATTGTCATCAACTGTAAGTTGCTGTTTTCCTGTTTGATTATTTGTTTATGTACTCTGTAATTGGGCGCTGCGGAACACTTGTGGCGCCATATAAATAAAGGATAATAATAATAAAATAATAAGTGTGTGTGTGTGTGTGTGTGTGTGTGTGTGTGTGTGTGTGTGTGTGTGTGTTGGTACATTTACATTATGTCAGGCAAAGAGTGTGTTTCTTGAGGAGATGAGCGGGTTCGGTTTCTTTGAATCCGAACCCGCACGAACTTCACTTTTTTTTCCACGGGTCCGAGCGACTCGGATCTTCCCGCCTTGCTCGGTTAACCCGAGCGCGCCCGAACGTCATCATGACGCTGTCGGATTCTCGCGAGGCTCGGATTCTATCGCGAGACTCGGATTCTATATAAGGAGCCGCGCGTCGCCGCCATTTTCACTCGTGCATTGAGATTGATAGGGAGAGGACGTGTCTGGCGTCCTCTCCATTAGAATAGAGATAGATAGATTAGATAGAGAGAGATTGTGCAGAGTCGCAGACAGAGTTAGTTTACCACAGTCAGTGACCAGTGCAGTTGCTAGTTAACTTTTATTTAATATAATATATCCGTTCACTTCTCTCTGCTATATCCGTTCTCTGCCTGAAAAAAAAAACGATACACAGCACAGTCAGTCACACAGTGTGACTCAGTCTGTGTGCACTCAGCTCAGCCCAGTGTGCTGCACAGTCATCAATGTATAAATTAAAAGCTTATAATTAATTGTGGGGGAGACTGGGGAGCACTGCAGGTTGTTAGCAGGAGCCAGGAGTACAATTATATTAATTAACAGTGCACACTTTTGCTGCAGGAGTGGTGACCAGTGCCTGACCACCAGTATAGTATTGTTGTATACTACTAATATCTCTTTAAATATCAACCAGTCTATATTAGCAGCAGACACAGTACAGTGCGGTAGTTCACGGCTGTGGCTACCTCTGTGTCGGCACACGGCAGGCAGTCCGTCCGACCAGAATTGTATTATTTATTATTATATACCTACCACCTAACCGTGGTTTTTTTTTCATTCTTTATACCGTCATAGTGTCATCCTAATTGTTACGAGTATACTACTATCTCTTTATCAACCAGTGTACAGTGCGGTAGTTCACGGCTGTGGCTACCTCTGTGTCGGCACACGGCAGGCAGTCCGTCCGACCAGAATTGTATTATTTATTATTATATACCTACCACCTAACCGTGGTTTTTTTTTCATTCTTTATACCGTCATAGTGTCATCCTAATTGTTACGAGTATACTACTATCTCTTTATCAACCAGTGTACAGTGCGGTAGTTCACGGCTGTGGCTACCTCTGTGTCGGCACACGGCAGGCAGTCCGTCCGACCAGAATTGTATTATTTATTATTATATACCTACCACCTAACCGTGGTTTTTTTTTCATTCTTTATACCGTCATAGTGTCATCCTAATTGTTACGAGTATACTACTATCTCTTTATCAACCAGTGTACAGTGCGGTAGTTCACGGCTGTGGCTACCTCTGTGTCGGCACACGGCAGGCAGTCCGTCCGACCAGAATTGTATTATTTATTATTATATACCTACCACCTAACCGTGGTTTTTTTTTCATTCTTTATACCGTCATAGTGTCATCCTAATTGTTACGAGTATACTACTATCTCTTTATCAACCAGTGTACAGTGCGGTAGTTCACGGCTGTGGCTACCTCTGTGTCGGCAGTCGGCAGGCAGTCCGTCCATCCATAATTGTATTATTATTATAATATATACCACCTAACCGTGGTTTTTTTTTCATTCTTTATACCGTCGTCATAGTGTCATACTAGTTGTTACGAGTATACTACTATCTCTTTATCAACCAGTGTACAGTGCGGTAGTTCACGGCTGTGGCTACCTCTGTGTCGGCAGTCGGCAGGCAGTCCGTCCATCCATAATTGTATTATTATTATAATATATACCACCTAACCGTGGTTTTTTTTTCATTCTTTATACCGTCGTCATAGTGTCATACTAGTTGTTACGAGTATACTACTATCTCTTTATCAACCAGTGTACAGTGCGGTAGTTCACGGCTGTGGCTACCTCTGTGTCGGCAGTCGGCAGGCAGTCCGTCCATCCATAATTGTATTATTATTATAATATATACCACCTAACCGTGGTTTTTTTTTCATTCTTTATACCGTCGTCATAGTGTCATACTAGTTGTTACGAGTATACTACTATCTCTTTATCAACCAGTGTACAGTGCGGTAGTTCACGGCTGTGGCTACCTCTGTGTCGGCAGTCGGCAGGCAGTCCGTCCATCCATAATTGTATTATTATTATAATATATACCACCTAACCGTGGTTTTTTTATACCACCTAACCGTGGCAGTCCGTCCATAATTGTATACTAGTATCCAATCCATCCATCTCCATTGTTTACCTGAGGTGCCTTTTAGTTCTGCCTATAAAATATGGAGAACAAAAAAGTTGAGGTTCCAAAATTAGGGAAAGATCAAGATCCACTTCCACCTCGTGCTGAAGCTGCTGCCACTAGTCATGGCCGAGACGATGAAATGCCAGCAACGTCGTCTGCCAAGGCCGATGCCCAATGTCATAGTACAGAGCATGTCAAATCCAAAACACCAAATATCAGAAAAAAAAGGACTCCAAAACCTAAAATAAAATTGTCGGAGGAGAAGCGTAAACTTGCCAATATGCCATTTACCACACGGAGTGGCAAGGAACGGCTGAGGCCCTGGCCTATGTTCATGGCTAGTGGTTCAGCTTCACATGAGGATGGAAGCACTCAGCCTCTCGCTAGAAAACTGAAAAGACTCAAGCTGGCAAAAGCACCGCAAAGAACTGTGCGTTCTTTGAAATCCCAAATCCACAAGGAGAGTCCAATTGTGTCGTTTGCGATGCCTGACCTTCCCAACACTGGACGTGAAGAGCATGCGCCTTCCACTATTTGCATGCCCCCTGCAAGTGCTGGAAGGAGCACCCGCAGTCCAGTTCCTGATAGTCAGATTGAAGATGTCAGTGTTGAAGTACACCAGGATGAGGAGGATATGGGTGTTGCTGGCGCTGGGGAGGAAATTGACCAGGAGGATTCTGATGGTGAGGTGGTTTGTTTAAGTCAGGCACCCGGGGAGACACCTGTTGTCCGTGGGAGGAATATGGCCGTTGACATGCCAGGTGAAAATACCAAAAAAATCAGCTCTTCGGTGTGGAGGTATTTCACCAGAAATGCGGACAACAGGTGTCAAGCCGTGTGTTCCCTTTGTCAAGCTGTAATAAGTAGGGGTAAGGACGTTAACCACCTCGGAACATCCTCCCTTATACGTCACCTGCATAATAAGTCAGTGACAAGTTCAAAAACTTTGGGTGACAGCGGAAGCAGTCCACTGACCAGTAAATCCCTTCCTCTTGTAACCAAGCTCACGCAAACCACCCCACCAACTCCCTCAGTGTCAATTTCCTCCTTCCCCAGGAATGCCAATAGTCCTGCAGGCCATGTCACTGGCAAGTCTGACGAGTCCTTTCCTGCCTGGGATTCCTCCGATGCATCCTTGCGTGTAACGCCTACTGCTGCTGGCGCTGCTGTTGTTGCCGCTGGGAGTCGATGGTCATCCCAGAGGGGAAGTCGTAATCCCACTTGTACTACTTCCAGTAAGCAATTGACTGTTCAACAGTCCTTTGCGAGGAAGATGAAATATCACAGCAGTCATCCTACTGCAAAGCGGATAACTGAGTCCTTGACAACTATGTTGGTGTTAGACGTGCGTCCGGTATCCGCCGTTAGTTCACAGGGAACTAGACAATTTATTGAGGCAGTGTGCCCCCGTTACCAAATACCATCTAGGTTCCACTTCTCTAGGCAGGCGATACCGAGAATGTACACGGACGTCAGAAAAAGACTCACCAGTGTCCTAAAAAATGCAGTTGTACCCAATGTCCACTTAACCACGGACATGTGGACAAGTGGAGCAGGGCAGGGTCAGGACTATATGACTGTGACAGCCCACTGGGTAGATGTATGGACTCCCGCCGCAAGAACAGCAGCGGCGGCACCAGTAGCAGCATCTCGCAAACGCCAACTCTTTCCTAGGCAGGCTACGCTTTGTATCACCGCTTTCCAGAATACGCACACAGCTGAAAACCTCTTACGGCAACTGAGGAAGATCATCGCGGAATGGCTTACCCCAATTGGACTCTCCTGTGGATTTGTGGCATCGGACAACGCCAGCAATATTGTGTGTGCATTAAATATGGGCAAATTCCAGCACGTCCCATGTTTTGCACATACCTTGAATTTGGTGGTGCAGAATTTTTTAAAAAACGACAGGGGCGTGCAAGAGATGCTGTCGGTGGCCAGAAAAATTGCGGGACACTTTCGGCGTACAGGCACCACGTACAGAAGACTGGAGCACCACCAAAAACTACTGAACCTGCCCTGCCATCATCTGAAGCAAGAAGTGGTAACGAGGTGGAATTCAACCCTCTATATGCTTCAGAGGTTGGAGGAGCAGCAAAAGGCCATTCAAGCCTATACAATTGAGCACGATATAGGAGATGGAATGCACCTGTCTCAAGTGCAGTGGAGAATGATTTCAACGTTGTGCAAGGTTCTGATGCCCTTTGAACTTGCCACACGTGAAGTCAGTTCAGACACTGCCAGCCTGAGTCAGGCCATTTCCCTCATCAGGCTTTTGCAGAAGAAGCTGGAGGCATTGAAGAAGGAGCTAACACGGAGCGATTCCGCTAGGCATGTGGGACTTGTGGATGCAGCCCTTAATTCGCTTAACAAGGATTCACGGGTGGTCAATCTGTTGAAATCAGAGCACTACATTTTGGCCACCGTGCTCGATCCTAGATTTAAAGCCTACCTTGGATCTCTCTTTCCGGCAGACACAGGTCTGCTGGGGTTGAAAGACCTGCTGGTGACAAAATTGTCAAGTCAAGCGGAACGCGACCTGTCAACATCTCCTCCTTCACATTCTCCCGCAACTGGGGGTGCGAGGAAAAGGCTCAGAATTCCGAGCCCACCCGCTGGCGGTGATGCAGGGCAGTCTGGAGCGACTGCTGATGCTGACATCTGGTCCGGACTGAAGGACCTGACAACGATTACGGACATGTCGTCTACTGTCACTGCATATGATTCTCTCAACATTGATAGAATGGTGGAGGATTATATGAGTGACCGCATCCAAGTAGGCACGTCACACAGTCCGTACTTATACTGGCAGGAAAAAGAGGCAATTTGGAGGCCCTTGCACAAACTGGCTTTATTCTACCTAAGTTGCCCTCCCACAAGTGTGTACTCCGAAAGAGTGTTTAGTGCCGCCGCTCACCTTGTCAGCAATCGGCGTACGAGGTTACATCCAGAAAATGTGGAGAAGATGATGTTCATTAAAATGAATTATAATCAATTCCTCCGCGGAGACATTGACCAGCAGCAATTGCCTCCACAAAGTACACAGGGAGCTGAGATGGTGGATTCCAGTGGGGACGAATTGATAATCTGTGAGGAGGGGGATGTACACGGTGATATATCGGAGGGTGAAGATGAGGTGGACATCTTGCCTCTGTAGAGCCAGTTTGTGCAAGGAGAGATTAATTGCTTCTTTTTTGGGGGGGGTCCAAACCAACCCGTCATATCAGTCACAGTCGTGTGGCAGACCCTGTCACTGAAATGATGGGTTGGTTAAAGTGTGCATGTCCTGTTTTGTTTATACAACATAAGGGTGGGTGGGAGGGCCCAAGGATAATTCCATCTTGCACCTCTTTTTTCTTTTCTTTTTCTTTGCATCATGTGCTGATTGGGGTGGGTTTTTTGGAAGGGACACCCTGCGTGACACTGCAGTGCCACTCCTAGATGGGCCCGGTGTTTGTGTCGGCCACTAGGGTCGCTAATCTTACTCACACAGTCAGCTACCTCATTGCGCCTCTTTTTTTCTTTGCGTCATGTGCTGTTTGGGGAGGGTTTTTTGGAAGGGCCATCCTGCGTGACACTGCAGTGCCACTCCTAGATGGGCCCGGTGTTTGTGTCGGCCACTAGGGTCGCTTATCTTACTCACACAGCGACCTCGGTGCAAATTTTAGGACTAAAAATAATATTGTGAGGTGTGATGTGTTCAGAATAGGCTGAAAATGAGTGTAAATTATGTTTTTTGAGGTTAATAATACTTTGGGATCAAAATTACCCCCAAATTCTATGATTTAAGCTGTTTTTTAGGGTTTTTTTAAAAAAACACCCGAATCCAAAACACACCCGAATCCGACAAAAAAAATTCGGTGAGGTTTTGCCAAAACGCGGTCGAACCCAAAACACGGCCGCGGAACCGAACCCAAAACCAAAACCCGAAAAATTTCCGGCGCTCATCTCTAGTTTCTTGTACAGTGGAGTGTTCCTCTTCACCAGGGGGCTCACTACTGGGTAGTCAGGGCAAGAATAGCGGGGCTGAACCGGAGTGGGTTAATTCCATGAAAGGAATGATCTCAAATATTTCTACAAAGCTGTCCCGCAATGAGAAAGCGACACAATACTTAAGACAGCCCGTGGAGGAGTTATGAATAGAGACTCGGTCCCCAAACCAGCATCTCAATCCCCCCCCATTTGTCCGCAAAAATGATCTCTGGCCTACATCCTGCAGTCTGACTGTGACTGGTCGGACATGGAGCAGGGTGAGGTGGATTTGGAGGGGGGGGGGGGGGGGATGCAACTCAGTCTCTATAAGAGCCTCTATTTCCTGTGACAATCAGAGAGGTTATGCAAATTCCTGATAAGGTGTCAGAGTGTGAGGAATCTTATTTTAATGTAAAAAAAAAAAAAGAAGTCCTCAGTCACTTTTCCTGGGCAAAAGGAATTTAATACCCTGTTTGAAGAACCGTGGGTTAATCCTGATAAGAAGTTTCAAACCCCTAAAAGGTTACTCTCATCTTTTCCTTTTCCTCTGGAGGACAGGGAAAAAATTGGAAAATCCACCGATGGTGGACGCATCAGTCTCTAGGCTGTCACGAAAAATTGTATTGACTGTCCCTGGTGCAGCCTCCCTAAAAGATACGGCTGATCGTAAAATCGAGACTACACTCAAATCATTACACACAGCTGCTGGGTGGCCCAGAGACCCACTATTGCATGTGCTTGGATCACAAAAGCCATTGCTAAATGGTCAGGTAACCTAATTGAGGGGTTAGATTCCTTGTCTAGGTGTGATAGCCGGGCAGGGCCAGGCTAGGTCCATCAGTGATTTTAAAAGCATTGCACGCCAGGCCGTTTCAGCACATATGCAAGCAGTTTATTCACAGTTCAGACAGGGTTATCACGACAATAACATTTGATTTCTTACCTCTCTTCAGGGTAATATTCATGTGGGTTACATCAGATTACATTTCCTTTCATTTGCTTCACGGGCAATAACAGCATTAACAATGATGTGACAGCATTACAGTACAGTACATACCAGCGCAGTCTCTGGGAATCAGTAGTGCGATTTCCGCAAACCGAGATTCATTTCAGTGTGCTCTCCCCCATTCGCTAGGGGCTCTATCTAAACAGGATCTTTCATGGACACGTTACTGGGGGCCTTCCGCCAAACGTGGTTTCCTACCACTCACCCAGATGATCCCCTTCCGAAGACTCACACCTCCCGTCCTGCTTCTTGGGTACCCATGAAGTTGGAGATCCCCTTTGTTCCTGGTTCCTTCCATTGTACTCTGCATACTGTGGCTCTCACACTGCACTCTCCATCTCTCACTGAAGCTGCTGGCTTTCCTGTTACACTGCAGATATGGACTCTCCCTCTCTTCATAGCAACACCCACACGCTGCTCTTCTCTCCATAATGCCAGGGACTGTGGAGTACCATGCTTGTTCCACAGTCCCCAGACTGCGTTTCTCCTGGTCACTAGCCTGTGCCCTCCATCCAGTGGCGTAAGATCGTCCCAGTCGCCCGGAGGCAAGATAAATATTGGTGCCCCCCCCCCTATATTTAAATAAATACATGTATGTATGTATGTTATATGTATGTATGTGTGTGTGTGTATATATAAATTATATATCCATTCTCTCTCTCTATATATATACACACACACTAATATATATGTGTTCTGAAAGAAAAAAAAGTATATACTGTGTATTTGCTGTGTATTAAAAATGTATATTAATGTTAAAGGAAAATAAAAAAAATATATACTCTGCATTTGCGGTGTATTAAAAATGTATATACTGTGTATACATTTCATTGTCTTTTTTTAATCACACATTTCTTAGCAGTTATACCCAGGATTAGAACCCATAACCTGTTACACTGAAAGCAGACACATTACTGATGGAGCAATTTGCTCCTGTACAGGAAGCATGAGAATTCTAAATATATGAAGTTACGTGTAATTGTCAGAGAAGTAACTTCATATAGTTAGAATTCTCATATTTCCTATACAGGTGCAAATAGCTTCATCAGTAAGGTGTCTGCTTCCAGTGTAATAGATTATGATTTCTAATCCTAGGTATGAGACTTGTAAAATGTGCATCTACAGTATAATAAAAAGGGTGTGATTTGTAAGGTGCAGGGACCAGTGAGGAAGTCGGCCACTGAAGAGATAGCAACAGCTATCAATTAACTTAATTCAATGGTGTCACAGAATGAGAGGAAAGGTGCCCCCCTTCAGAGCAGGAGCCCGATGGCAGTTGACTCCGTTGCCTCCCAGAGTTCCGCATCTGCCTCCATCTCTGTCCTCAGCTCACACTGAATTCTAGCCTGTGTTTTTTCCTTGTCCTGTAAAACCCCCCCTACACTTCCTGTCGTTACCACCTACATGTGGCAGGCTCTGTGAGAACTGGTTTTGGGGCCATAAACTCCCCCACTCACTGATAAGAATTAAATGGCTTTTGGAACTTTCCAATATCTGTTAACATTCCAGTATGCCACATAGGGGGGGGGGGGGGGGGTCGTTTTACTCCTGCAGCATATACAGGACTCCGCAAACTTTATGGTGGAAGCCATAAAAGAGATTGGTTTGCTTAATGCATGCACCACCGCTATGGCAGTGTCAGCACGCAGGGGCTTGTGGCTACGCCAGTGGACTGCTGATGTGGACTCCAGGAAAGGCGTGGAAAGCCTACCATTCACAGGAGAGGCGCCGTTTGGAGACAAACTAGACAAATGAATCTCCAAAGCTACTTCGGATAAGTCTACGTATCTTCCTTCCGCAGCTCCCCCAGCCAGAAAAGCTTACTCAGCTTCAAATTTACAGTCCTTTCGGACAGCCAAGTTTAAGGGAAAATCCAGAGGTGCTTCTATGGCCTCCAGAGGCGCCAAAGGTAAACCACACAGACCAGCAACTGCAGGTGCTCAGGAACAGAGCTCAGGCTCTGCTTCCTCAAAGCCTTCAGTATGACGGTGGACCGCGATGCCTGGAGGACTGCCAGACGGGAGCCCAAATAAAATTCTTCAGTCACATCTGGTCAAGTTCGTGCCGGTATTCCTGGGTCATAGATCTTATTTCCAAATGCTCCCACCTCACAGATTCTTCAAATCAGGCTTACTAGCTTCACAAGAGGCAAGTATAACTTTACAGCAGGCCATCCAAAAACTGGTACAGACTCAAGTCATTGTTCCAGTTCCACCTCATCTGCACAACAAAGGGTACTATTCCAACTTGGTTTGTAGTACCGAAACCAGACGGTTCGGTACGACCAATTCTGAACCTCAAGTCCTTGAACCCGTTCTTAAGAGTGTTCAAGTTCAAGATGGAGTCTCAGAGCGGTGATCTCCGGTCTGGAGGAAGGGCAATTCATAGTGTCGCTGGATATCAAGGATGCGTACCTTCACATTCCGATCTGGCCGTCTCATCAGGCTTATCTATGGTTTGCACTGCAGGACGGTCACTACCAGTTCCAGGCCCTGTCATTTGGTCTCTCCACGGCACCGAGGGTGTTCACCAAAGTGATGGCAGAGATGTTTATACTCCACAAGCAGGGAGTGAACATAATTCCATACCTGGACGATCTTCTGATAAAAGGCGCCGTCCAGGGAGAGCTTGCTGGATAGCATTGGCCTCACAACCCAATTACTCCAGGATCACGGGTGCATTCTGAACCTTACGAAATCTCACCTAGAGCAAACACGGAAGCTCCCATTCCTGGGAATGATTCTGGACACGGAGTCTCAGAAAGTGTTCCTTCCATTGGAAAAGGCATTGGTAATCCAGTCGATGGTTCGGGATGTCCTGAAGCCAACCCGGATATCGGTGCATCTATGCATTCACCTTCTGGGAAAAATGGTGGCCTCCTACGAGGCGCTTCAAAGCGGTAGTTTTCACGCAAGACCCTTTCAGCTCGATCTGTTGGACAAATGGTCCGGATCGCATCTTCACATGCACCAGAGGATCAGCCTGTCGCCAAAAGCCAGGATCTCCCTTCTGTGGTGGCTACAGATTTCGCACCTCGTCGAGGGTCGGAGGTTCGGAATTCAGGACTGGATCCTGTTAACCACGGTCGCAAGCCTCAGAGGTTGGGGAGCAGTCACCCAGGGGGTGCAGTTCCAAGGAAGATGGTCAAATCAGGAAGTCATCCTTCCAACCACCATTTTGGAACTCAGGGCCCTTCTGCAGGCCTCATCTTCTTCACGATCGGGCCATTCAGGTCCAGTCGGACAATGTAATGGTAGTGACGTACATAAACTGACAGGGCGGAACAAAAAGCAGAGTAGCATTGTCAGAGGTGTCATAATTCTCCTCTGGGCAGAAAAAAACGCTGTCTTCATTCTGGGAGTAGACAACTGGGAAGCAGACTCTCTCAGCAAACACAACCTGCACCCGGGGGATTAGGGCCTTCACCTGGAAGTGTTCAGGTGCTTGGCGCGTCGGTGGGGATATCCACAAATCAACATGATGGCCTCTTGTCTCAACAAGAAGCTCAAGCGGTATTATTCCAGGTCGAGAGACCCAAAGGCAGTGGCGGTAGACGCTCTGACGACTCCATGGGTCTATCAGATGGTGTACGTGTTTCCTCCACTTCCTTTGATACCAAGAATTCTGAAAAGAATAAAAAAAGGGAAAAAGGTTCAATCAATACTCATCGCTCCAGACTGGCCAAGAAGGGCCTTGTACGCGTACCTTCTGGAGATGCGCCTCTACCTCTTCGCGAAATACGTCTCTGGGTGTGAGAGCAGAACTTATTCTGCGGTGGAATTTCACCTGGGACGTTTCCTGCTTTTTCTGCAGGCAGGTGTGGATGTGGGCCTACGTCTGGGCTCCAAAAAAAGTCCAGATTTCGGCCTTGTCCTTTTTCTTTCAAAAACAATTGGCTTCTCTCCCTGAGGTCCAGACGTTTTTGAAAGGTGGTCTGCGCATCCAACCTCCCTTTGTGCCTCCCAGAGCACCTTGGGATCTCAATTTGGTGCTGCACTTCCTACAATCGGACTGGTTTGAACTATTACAGGAGGTGGACGTAAAATATCTTATGTGGAAGACCGTCACATTGTTGGCCTTGGCTTCAGCAAGACGCGTGTTGGAGCTAGGGGCTCTTCAGCAATTTCTTCCGAAAGTGGTATCTGTGTTTCACATCAACCAACCTATTGTGGTTCCGGTTATCATGGACACTTCCGCTTCTTCAAAGTCTTTAATGTTGTGAGGGCTTTGAAGGTATACATAAAGAGGACAGCTCGTCACAGGAAATCTGACTCGCAGTTCGTTCTCTATGATCCCAATAAAATTGGGTGTCCTGCTTCAAAGCAGACAATTGCACGCTGGCTCAGGCTCACTATCCAGCATGCTTATTCGACGGCAGGTTTGCCGGTTCCAAAATCTGTACAGGCCCACTCTACTATGTCAGTGGGTTCTTCCTGGGCGGTTGCCCGGGGTGTCTAGGTTTTACAGCTCTACCGAGCAGCTACTTGGTCAGGTTCAAACACGTTTGCCAAGTTCTACACGTTCGATACTTTGGCCTCTGAGGACCTTCAGTTTGGTCAATCAGTTCTGCAGGAACCTCAGCAGTCTCCCACCTGGTTTGGGAGCTTTGGTACATCACCATGGTGCTAAATGGAACCCCAGTATCCTCTAGGACGTAAGAGAAAATAGGATTTTAATGACCTACCGGTAAATCCTTTTCTCTTACGTCCTAGAGCAGGCCTGGCCAACCTGTGGCTCTCCAGATATTGTGAAACTACACATACCAGCATGCCCTACCACAGTTATCATTCACTAACAGCAAAACTGTGGTAAAGCATGATGGGACTTGTAGTTTTACAACAGCTGGAGAGACACGGGTTGGCCAGTTCTGTCCTAGAGAATGCTGTGGTCCACATTAGTACCATGGGGTATAGATGGGTCCACCAGGAGCCATTGGTACTTTAAGAGTTTGAGAGTGTGGGCTGGCTCCTCCCTCTATGCCCCTCCTACCAGACCCAGTTTAGAAAATGTGCCTGGAGGATCCGGTCACAGCTAGGGGAGTTCTACAGAGCTTCTTTAGAAAAAATTTATTTATTTTAGAGTTTATTATTTCACAGGGAGGCTGCTGGGAAGTAGTGTCCGCCCTGCAGGGTCTGAGCTGCTATCTCTACTAACAGGACACTGAGCTCACCCTGGCAGCATGCCGACACCCCCTTACAGAGCCAGAAGATGCAAGATATGGCGGCACAAGGGTAGGAGCGCAGCTCTGCTCCGGGAAGGCTCAGCGGCACACAGTGTTGGCGCTTTGAGGGGTGTCCTGAGCCAGCGTCTTAATACCCTACACTTGTCACAGACACTAACCGGAGACTGAATCCCCAGGCTAGCGTCAGAATCCTCCGTACTCAGACGCTCACAGGGGACGGAATCCCCCGCCTTGCAATGGAGTCCTCAGGCCAGTATAAAGAATTTGTACGGGAAGACGCGCCATCTTCAAGGGGCGGAGGTTCTCCTCAGAGCGGACCCACCAGCGATCAGCGCCATTTTCCTCCCTGCAGTTCCTGTACACAGACGCTGACCGAGCTGTCCCTCCAAGCAACTCCAGCTATCCTGTGCGGTACCAGGGGGTTGTAGAAGGGGGGGAGGGAATGATTCTCGACACGGAAGTGCAGTGGGTATTTCTTCCGGAGAACAAAGCGTTGGTGATACAAACAATGGTCCGGGATGTCCTGAGGCCAGCCCAGGTGTCGGTTCATCAGTGCATTCGCCTTCTGGGAAAGATGGTGGTCTTTTACGAGGCTCTGCAGTATGGGAGGTTTCATGCTCGATCCTTCCAATTGGATCTCCTGGACAAGTGGTCAGGATCCCATCTACACATGCACCAGAGAATACGTCTGTCGCCATAGACCAGGATTTCGCTCCTCTGGTGGTTGCAATTACCTCACCTTCTGGAGGGCCGCAGGTTCGGGATTCACGACTGGAGCCTTCTTGCCACGGATGCAAGTCTCCGGGGGTTGGGGCGCAGTCACTCAAGGGGAAACCTTCCAAGGAAGGTGGTCACGTCTGGAAGCTGGCCTGCTAATAAACATTCTGGAACTAAGAGCCGTCTACAATGGGTCTTCTCCAAGCGGAACCTCTTCTGAGAAATCTGGCCATTCAAGTGCAATCGGAAAATGTAACGACAGTGGCTTACATAAACCGACAGGGCAAAACAACGAGCAGAGCTGCAATGTCAGAGGTAACAAGAATCATCCTCTGGGTGGAAAAACACGCGTTGGCGCAGTCAGCGATCTTCATTCCGGGAGTAGACAACTGGGAAGCGGCCTTCCTCAGCAGACACGATCTCAATACAGGAGAATGGGGTCTCCATCTGGAGATGTTCAAGGAGGTAACAGATCTTTGGGGTGTACCCCAATCGACATGATGGCCTCTCGTCTCAACAAGAAGCTTCGGAGGTATTGTTCCAGGTCGAGGGACCCGCAAGCCGTGGCGGTGGACGCCCTGGTAACTTCGTAGGTGTTCCACTCAGTGTACGCGTTTCCTCCACTCCCACTCATTCCAAGAGTTCTCAAACTCATAAGGAGAACAAGGATTCAGGCAATCCTCAACGCTCCAGACTGGCCAAGAAGGGCTTCGTACGCGGATCTTCTGGATCTTCTGCTAGAAGAGCCGAAGCCTCTACTTCTTCGGGAGGACCTGCTGCAGCAGGGGCCGTTCACCTATCAAGACTTACCACAGCTACATTTGACGGCATGGAGGTTGAACGCCAGATACTAGCTCGGAAGGGCATTCCAAACAAGGTTATTCCTACCCTGATACAGGCTAGGAAAGGAGTAACATCAAAACATTACCATCGTATTTGGAAAAAATATGTATCTTGGTGCGAGTCCAAGAAGTTCCCTGTGGTGGAGTTTCAACTTGGACGTTTTCTCCTCTTCCTGCAAGCAGGTGTGGATATAGGCCTGAGGTTAGGATACATAAAGGTTCAAATTTCGTCCCTATCCATTTTCTTCCAGAAATAGTTGGCTGCCCTCCCTGAGGTTCAGACCTTTTTGAAGGGAGTTCTGCACATCCAACCTCCCTTTGTGCCACCTACGGCGCCTTGGGATCTTAACATGGTGTTGCAGTTCCTCCATTCGGACTGGTTTGAGCCTCTTCAGGAAGTGGAGGTCAAGTTTCTTACATAAAAGGCTGTCACTTTGCTGGCCTTAGCTTCTGCTAGACGTGTGTCGGAGTTGTGGGCTTTGTCACGTAAAAGCCCATACTTGATCTTCCATGAAGATAGAGCTGAGCTTCGGACACGTCAACAGTTTATTCCGAAGGTTGTGTCAGCATTTCATAGCAACCAACCTATTGTGGTGCCAGTTGCGACTGACTCCTCAATTTCATCAAAGTCCTTAGATGTTGTGAGGGCTCTAAAAATTTATGTGAGGAGGACTGCTCGTCACAGAAAATCGTGCTCTCGGTTTGTCCTGTATGATCCCAAGAAAATTGGGTGTCCTGCTTCTAAACAGACGGTCTCTCACTGGATCAGGTTCACTATCCAGCATGTGTATTCTACGGCAGGACTGCCGTGTCCTACGTCTGTTAAGGCCCACTCTGCTCATAAAGTGGGTTCTTCCAGGGTGGCTGCCCGGTGTGTCACGGCTTTGCAACTCTGCCGAGCGGCTACTTTGTCAGGGTCGAACACGTTCGCTAAGTTCTACAAGTTCAATACTTTGGCCTCTGAGGACCTTAAGTTTGGTCAATTGGTGCTGCAGGAGCCTCCGCACTCTCCCTCCCGTTCTGGGAGCTTTGGAACATCCCCATGGTGCTAATGTGGACCCCAGCGCTTTGTTTTCCTGCAGTGTTTATTTAGTTCAGTACTGCTTAGTTCTGGGTAAGTACTGTTTTGTTACATGGAAAGTAATCCTGTTCAGCCGTTGCTGATGTTTCAAGTTGGTTAGTTAGCTTGGGTTGACTTGTGTGTGAGCTGGTGTAAATCTCACCACTATCTGTGTAATCCTTCTTTTGAAGATGTCCGTCTCCTCGGGCACAGTTTCTTCACTGGGTCTGGTAGGAGAGGCATAGAGGGAGGAGCCAACCCACACTCTCAAACTCTTAAAGTGCCAATGGCTCCTAGTGGACCCATCTATACCCCATGGCACTAATGTGGACCCCAGCATCCTCTACGGACTATGAGAAAAAGATTCACCGGTAGGTAATTAAAATCCTATTTTCTCATAGTCCGTAGAGGATACTAGGCGCCCGTCCGGTGCTTCGTTCTTCCTGCACTGTTACTTGGTTAAGTATTGTTGGTTCAGCTGTTGCTGTTTAAAGTTGGGTTAGCATAGCTTTCCTCTGTGTGTGCTGGTTCGGAATCTCACCACTATCTTTATCTATCCTTCTCTCAAAGTATGTCCGTTTCTTTGGGCACAGTTTCCTAGACTGAGGGGGACATTTACTAAGCAGTGATAAGAGCAGAGAAGTGAGCCAGTGGAGAAATTGCCCCGTCAACCAATCAGCAGCTCTGTATAATTTTATAGTATGCAAATTATAGATGTTACTTCAGTGCTGATTGGTTGCCATGGGCAACTTCTCCACTGGCTCACTTCTCTCCTCTTATCACTGCTTAGTAAATGTCCCCCTGAGTCTGGTAGGAGGGGCACAGAGGGAGGAGCCAGCCCACACTATCAAATTCTAAAAGTGCCCATGGCTCCTAGTGGACCCGTCTATACCACATGGTACTAAATGAAATGGAACCCCAGTATCCTCTACGGACTATGAGAAAAGGATTTACCAGTAGGTAATTAAAATCCTATTATTTCTAACTTATTAATATCTTCTTTGTATTATTCTGATCATTTTTATAGGCAAAACTCACCAAAATTGCCGCACTTCCTGGAAATACAGGGGGAGATGAAAGGTGAGGCAGCAAGAGCTTAGTCTCATGTCTGATAGTCAGACTAGGGATGGCCATTGATGTTTCAAACCATTGATGGTCTCCAGCTGATGGTAAATAGTTTTACCAAAGATTCAAATAGTCTCCCACTATCGATGGTAGCCGTGGGCCAGACGGTCCTTCTCCTTCCACAGTGCTGCACTGTGTGTAAGAGCCAGAAGTGTTGCAGGGCTGCTGACTGACAGCTGATCCTGTTAAGTGAGCAATAGAGCGAGGCGGGGCATCGGCATACATTCAGCGACAAACATAATGCTTACCGCCAGGTCGGTATAATAAGGGACGTGGCCTCAACATGGGTGAGCGGTGCTGGGGCGTGGATACCTGATCACGTCCACTTTCAAGGACAGCTGCGGTGAGTTCCGGAGGGTTGTGGGTGACACTGGCTCCGGGAAACCTGCCTGCCCTTCTTGGGGGTGCTGGGAGGGACACCCAATTTTCAGGAGCCTCCTGGCTGATCAGGTACAGTATGCAAGTATGACACACATACAGTGTGCTGGGATGTCAGTGATCCGCCCCACTCTATAGCTCACCTGTTTGTTGGCAGCCCTGCACTGTCCGTGACTCATCCACACAGTGTGTCCGATGCCGACAGACTTCTCCCAAGACCCCGTCCCCAAATCACAAGTAACCTCAGACCAAAGCTGCTCAGCAGCTCAGCAGCACAGGCTGTCTACCTGCGTGAACCACAGATGGATTAAACCATCGATGGTACAGGGCCAAATTGTAACCATCGATGGTTGATTACACCATCACCATTGATGGTACTCATCGATGGAGGGTGCTCCAATGGCCATCCTTAAGTTAGACACTGCCTGGGGGGTCTGGGCCACAAGCAGCCAATAAAACAGAGAAAAAGCCAAAGGAGGCATGCCTCACTGTGGGGGATGGGGGCATGCCTTGAGCTCTGATGGACACCTCTGACGATCAGGTGACCAGTCCAGGAAGTACTCTGATACGGAACTCGGTAGCAGCATCACTTATACCCCTTTCACATCGCACTAAAAATCCGGTATCGACACAGCATATTGCCGTGTCGAAACAGGTCCGTGTGCGATGTGAAAGGTCCTTTGGTGAATTAGCGGGTCGTCTGACCCGGTAATTCAACCCGGTAAAAAAGAAGGGTTATTACCGGGTTGATTACCGGGTCAGGCGCAGTGTGAATGGGAGCCGTTCCGATGCGACACGGCTCCCATTCACAGTATAGGCAGAGGCGGCGCAGGAGATGAGTTCATCTCCAGGCGCCGCCTCCACCCCCACCCCTGCTGCTATGGCAACCGACCCGGTATATTGCCGGGTCGGAAAACCAGCAACGGAGCGCAAATGCCGGATCCCACCCGGTAAGTACACGTTTCTCTTACCGGGTAGGATCCAGCATTTGCGATGTGAAAGCAGCATTAGAAGGTAAGGAATATACAGAGTAAACCCACAAAGGATAAAAAACTTTGAGGAGGGTCCGCTGTGGGCTTGATAATCCCTGTGCAAGCCGATAGGGGGTTTCTCTGCAGACTCCAGTAGTTGGCACCTTGTCACTATGCGAGGACTGCCACTTTCTGTGTAAGGGGTGGGAGATCTTCTATGCTAGGGGGAGGTGTGTGTGTGTGTGTTTCTGTGTTAAAGGCCCTACACACTGGCCGATTTTTTGAAAGATATGAACGATCTCGTTCATAAATGAACGAGAACTCGTTCATATCTTTCAGTGTGGAGGCTCCAGCGATGAACGATGCGCGGTCCCACGCTCGTTCATCGCTGGTCCCCCGTCGGCTGTGCATGCAGGCCAATATGGACGATCTCGTCCATATTTGCCTGCAGTTCTATGGAGCCGCGTGACGGGGGGAGTGAAGAAACTTCACTCCCCCCGTCACTGCCCCCCCGCCGCCGGGTCGCTCGTCGGCCGTATCCGCCGTCGGGCAGCTCGGCGGCGGGTCGGCCAGTGTGTAGGGCCCCTTACGGAGAGGTCTGTGTCTGTGGGGGGAGATCTGTGCAAGTGGAGCTAGTTCATATACGTGTGTGTAAATCTGTCTTGGGTACTAGCCAGTGCCTTCTCAGTCATTGACCTTACCGCACGTCCCTGGAGGCTTAATGTTGAATTACATTAGCCTACCTTTATAATAAAAAAAATGCTTATTAACGGCCTCATTCATTCCTACCATAGAGTTGAGTATACACTATAGCGATATGTACCTGGCCGACATCGCGGCTAATGAGACCCTGCATCGGCAAATGCATACACACTTGCCGATGCAGGGCAGAAGGGGGTCGACGGAGCGACAGGGGATACCATGCTGCATTCAGCAGCTTGGCATCTCTATCGATGTCTTCTGATTGACCATGCAGCAGGGTCAACCAGAAGACATCACTAGACCATGTGGCCGATATATTTTTCTGATCCGCAGCGGAATGATGTATCGTGCAATATATTGTCTAATGTGTACCCGGCTTAACATATCTCTATAACAGGGTGCTTACTCTGACTGCATTTTATAATGATAGAATCTTTATTGCTGGTGGTGGGGGGTAAAATAAAGGGGTCACTGTGTGACATTTTCTGGTGTCCATCATTCTGTGTGACACAATTTTGTATGATAATGTAACAATCTGATTGACATTAAGCACTAAGGTTAAAGTTATTAAAAGGATAGGAACCATGCAATGCATGCCTCCTATTCCCTGAACTGTTGGGGCATCACTAACAGTCTATTAATGGTTCAGATTTGTGAGCCAGTCATGTCAATGCGAGTACACTGTGGGTAATCAAAAACACAAATTTATAACAAAAACAAATGTTACTTGTATATACATATGTTAAAGCACAAAGAGTTATGAAATCATATTTTCTGATGCTGTCATTTAAAGTTTGATCTTTGTAATTTGTGCAATGGGGGTAATTCCAAGTTGATAGCAGCAGGAATTTTGTTAGCAGTTGGGCAAAACCATGTGCACTGCAGGGGGGTGGCAGATATAACATGTGCTGAAAGAGTTAGATTTGGGTGGGTTATTTTGTTTCTGTGCAGGGTAAATACTGGCTGCTTTATTTTTACACTGCAAATTAGATTGCAGATTGAACACACCACACCCAAATCTAACTCTCTCTGCACATGTTAAATCTGCCTCCCCTGCAGTGCACATGGTTTTGCCCAACTGCTAACAAAATTCCTGCTGCTATCAACTTGGAATTACCCCCTATGTGTATAAGGTGCCCTACTATGTGGCGTTGCGTATAGAAAGGGCACTACTGTGTCGTCTAATGTGAATAAAGAGCAATAGGGTATGGTGTAATGTGAATAAAGGAGCAATTCAGTGTGATGTAATGTGAATAAGGGGCTCTACTGTGAGGAATAACGTTTATAAGTGATACTAATGTGGGATGTAATATGAATTATGGACACTATCGCATGATCAAATGTGAATAAAGTTGCAGTACTGTGTGGCGTAGTAGTGTTCACTCTAGGAGTGAAAAGGGGCATGGCGCCGGAACGGGGGGGGGGGACGCAAATTAGGGGGCGTGGCCACACCTACGTCATTTTAGGGGGCGGTGCGGCCCACAGACACTACTATAGAGAGCGTCTGTGGCAGGCGACGTCACTGTTGGGGGCGTGCCCAGCACCTCCGTCGGTGCTGGGCTTCCCCCAGCTCTCTCCCAATGCGTGAATGGATGCCGCGCGCATGCGCACGGCATCTATACACGCCAGGAAGGCAGGAAGCGGGCGGCTGTTCTAGCAGGGCGCCGCAAAAGGGGCAGGGCGGGTTTTGCCTGCTAAAAAACGGGCAGGGCGCGGCGCCCTGCTAAAACAGCCTAGAGTGAACACTACGTAATTGGAATTGGGGTTACTATTGTGTGGCCATGCCCCTTGCCAACAAAAACACACCCCTTTTTGGGCTGTGCGTCAAATGTGGGAGCTGTTCCTATTTAAAATATAGGGGGTACAAACACCAAAATAAGGACTGTTATGGGTGAGGGGTGATTGTGTTGGGTAAGAGGTGCAAGGTCAGAGGCGGAACCAGCGGTGGTGCTAGGGGGCACCTGCCAAAATCTTGCCTAGGGCATCATATTGGTTAGGGCCGGCTCTGCGCAAGACACTTGCAGGGGTGCCTCAGGTTGGTGGTCCAAGACCAATTCAAACTATTTATTGTCACTGTATTAGGCAAAACTAGTGCTTGTGGCTGCCAATCATAAAATATGTGGACAAACAGAAGCAAATCTTGTCCCTCACCACATAACTGACACATAAACATCATGTACTTAAATTAATATTTTTTTCTAAATTTCTCAATAAGAAAGTTTTGGCCTAGGTGTGGCGTGAAAGAAATTCTGATACTCTAGGATAGTAGTTCTCAAACTCAGTCCTCAGGACCCCACACGGTTCATGTTTTCCATGTCACCCGGTAGCTGCACTGTGTATCACCAACTGTCACATTTTAAAAATCTACAGGTGACCTGCAAAACATGAACAGTGTGGGGTTCTGGGGACAGAGTTTGAGAACCTGTGCTCTAGGGCACCGTGATTCAAAAACATTTGGGAACCACTGCGCTAGGCCATCCGGAAATTATTTTGTGAGATAATCACACCTCAATCAGCCTGACAGAGACCTGGCAGAAGATAAAGGAGATTATGAAGAAAGAAAGACAAACAGAAGCAATTGCGCTACACAGCACTAAATAGCATGCTCAAAGCAAACTTACTATTGCAGTGGTTCTCAAATTGTGTGCCGTGAAACCCTGGGGTGCCTCAGAACACTTTCAGGGCTGTCCTGGATTGGTGGTCCCAAACCAATTAAAACATTTTATGATCAATGTAATACTTTTTGTTCTGTACATGAATAGAACCCATAATAACTGACATGGGGTTGGTTAGAACACTTAAAAAAGGTTAACATTAACAGTATTAATATTGATGTAAGGGGGTTCTATAAAATAATGTATGGTTTGAGATATTAACAGAAGCAGTAATACACGGTCTGTGACACATTTACACAATACATACAAAGCTACACTGGTGCAATTAAATATTAATGCAAATAAACAATCAAATACATGAGATTTTAATGACCTAAACAGTGCTACAGAGATTTACCATAATAATTACATGCTCGTGGTCCAGCTCCTAGTGTACCCAGGAAAGCTATGTAAACCTGTTCCTTACCCAAATCACCATTTTACCTATTAATGCATGAGAAATGATTTACCAGAGCTTTTTCAATGATCTACACCCTCCTAATCTAACAGAAAGCGGCCCCACAGAAAGACTTACTGAATTCTTTCACTAATAATAGAGACAAAAATCAACCAAATGTCCCTAGGTACTGTAGGTTAACTTAAGCAAATCTGGCTGCAGTTCTATACCAGCATAAATATGGTCAGATATGTAGCACTCTACATGCGATTGCAGAGATGTACAAACATATTGCACCTTACCACCCTGCTTGTTGAAACTCATCTCCGCTCACTTAACTTTTTTTTAACTGTTAATATCCCTATTATACATTACTAACAGCATCATCTACAGCAGCTAGCTTAACTATTAACAGGTACCTTAAGTTTCTGTGCACCAATGTTCTAGGATTCCATGTAACAGAAAAGTGTCACGTATCAGTCCGTTAGAAGACCACAAAAATATCTTCTGTGATTCCAATAATGGCCAAAACTCATAGGTTGTGCTTGTGCACCTCTGACATAGGGTACAGGTGTTGTGGAGGGTGCAATGTGTGATAGGGACTTTTTTTTATTGACTTTAATGCTCATATCTGATGCAGCTCATTGAGTTACAATTATAATTGTTATATACTGTACATTAGGGGCAATTCAATTACCAGCACTGGCCACATAGTTCTGCAGAAATCAGAATGCCAGTACCTCACCGCTACCAACATCACACATTTTCTCACATAGCAGAGGTGCACAGGAAAACGTGCAATATTGGGGTACCACACATTGCAGAGATCATCATATCAGTCGATGTATGATCTTATCTTATGGAAGGCAGTCACTGGTCTGCTCATTTTAGGGAGGATAGGACTGTGCGCGAAAGGATCAGTACAGTATGTTAATAGGAGCACAAGATTAAAGATGGAGGAGCCCATTTATTAATTATCATTTTCAAACAGTGCAGCAAGAAATTCTGCACTTCACAGATGTATTATGATTTATGAAACACGTCCAGGAACAGGGGCTCCAATGTGTAAAGTTAAATGATCTCTGGTGCTACTACTTAATTTGTGCTGTGGTACCCCCCAACAGCCTATTGCACATGTGCGGTCATATGATCGCCACTCGCACATGCGCCAAATCCTCTCCCGACACATTCTGCTATATGTAGCCTATAGGCTACTATGGCATTAGCTGCTTTGGTCAAGCTTGGCAAATTTCCCAATATAGCAGCCCCCATAGGTTTCTATTGCAATCGGAAACAAGGGGATATCAGACAAATCTGCTGCCGTACCCCCTACATACACCCAGGAGATGCTTCAATTTCGCGGGTGTCTCCTGAAAATGTCAGTTCTCAGTGGACTTCTAGCAAAATTTGTGTAATAAATATGCCCCGCAGAATTACATGCAGTGTCCTCTCTTTATGCATGAGAATTGTGGGTTCAAACAGATAATTGGGGGAAATCAATTAAAAGAGAATAAACATCAGGAGCAAAAAACATACGTTTTCACAATGTTTATCCCGTCTGTGTTTTGTTTTTGTTTGTTTTGGGGGGGGGGGGGGGGCAATCCAATTTGGCCATCCGAAAAAAAACAAAAAAACAACAACAACCTTTTCTACTGAAAACACACGGGTTCAGTGAAACTGGTGTTTTTCGGGAGAAACAGCCCTGTTTTTGAAAATGGGTCTGTTTTCGGGGGATTTGTTTTCAGGGTGATTGCGACTCACACTGGCTTATTGGGTATAATTCAGTAGCCTCGAGAGCATCAATTACCGTGGTCACTGACCATGGTTAATTGAATTCCTCCCTAAATGGGTTAATATATCTAACTTGTTTACTTTTATGATGGAGCAACCAATGACATGAAGACAGTACCAACCAATCAGTACCTGTCATTTTACAAACAAAGCCTGTAACATAGGAGTTAGGGTCTGACTGGTTAGTACTTTAACTCTGCAAACAATGATACATATTCCCCATTGTCTATAAAGCACTGCATATGTGTTATATAAATAACTGTTCATAAATAGATAAATAAATACTGCTCAGTTTTGGCAATTAACTGCAGTAATCTAATTGCCATTGTCCACAAGTGTTCACGCTAGGCGCCCTGCCCGATTTAAAAATGTCAAAATGCGCCCTGTCCTTTTAGTGGCGTCCTGCTAAAACAGCCTGCCTGAGCCTTCCCACATTGCAGGGTCCCATGGGTGGGAACAGTTGCGGTTGTCGATCACTGGCACCAGGTAAATAGATGCTGTGCGCATGCCATCTATTCACAGCGAGGCGAAGACTTGGGGACAGGCCATCATATCCATAAGTCCTGGGCACGTCCCAAAGCATGATGGTGATGGGGCCACCTCCCCTATTCTGCAGCCATGCCCCCATTTCGGACGCATGCATAAGACCCTTGCCCGCGTCCAAATGGGAACACTAGTTATTATTGCATAAACAAATCTTTGCAGATATCTGTTTTATAACCTCTCACATGCTACCTTTTTCTTCTAATTCATGTTAGATCCCTTAAATAACTCCAGCTCTGAGCATGCAAGTACTTTGTTTAATAAAACGGCTTAGATTGTATAATGCTCTTTGTAGCCCTTCATAGGCTTATGGGCAGTATAGTTGTTCTCTACAATCTCCGCAGTTTACATGTTAAGGCTCAGTTCCAAAAATAAGAAAGTGCATCTTAAATGCTGCGTTGTAATGTCACATACCTATCTACGCTTGCACAGCTACGATCATTCACACTGACATGCGGGGGGACGCCCAGCACAGGGCTAGTCCGCCCCGCATGTCAGTGCCACCGCCCCCCCCCCCCCCGCAGAAGTGCAGAGGCATTGCACAGCGGCGATGCCTTTGCACTTCAAGAGTAGCTCCCGACCAGCGCAGCTTTAGCGTGCTGGCCGGGAGCTACTCGTCAGTCCCCGGCCCGCAGCGACTGCATGTGACGTCACACAGCCGCCGCGCCCCCCCCCACCCCCAATGGTCCAGCCACGCCTGCGTTGGCCGGACCACGCCCCCTAAACGGTGGCTTAACGCCGCCGTCCAGCCCCCTCCCACTCAGAGGCGATCGCTAGGCAACGATGGCTGGCATTTGCTAGCACATACGCAGTTCCGACCCGATCGCTGCTCTGCGAGAAACTGCAGCGAGCGGGTCGGAATGACCCCCTTAATTCACACCTGATCGCAGCAGCAAATTTGTTAGCTAATGGGCAAAACCATGTGCACTGCAGGTGTGGCAGATGTAACATGAGCAGATAGAGTTATATTTGGGTGGGTTATATTGATTCTGTGCAGGGTAAATACTGGCTGCTTTATTTTTACACTGCAATTTAGATTTCAGTTTGAACACACCCCACCCAAATCTAACTCTCTCTGCACATGTTACATCTGCCCACCCTGCAGTGCACATGGTTTTGCCCATTAGAGAACAAATTTGCTGCTGTGATCAGATCTGAATTAGGCCCATTGCCTTTAGAGCAAGGTACATTTAGGGGCTCATTCCATAAGTTCTTTCATATAAAAAAAAAAAAAAGTGCATTTTTCCCCTCCCTCTGAGATGGTAGAGATTGGCATTTCTACAGGATGAGGCAAAAAAACCTCCCTATTTTGCATAGCCATTGGTTCGACGCTAGTGAAGTGGGGCAAGTCGTGGTGGGGTCTTCCGATAGCATGTGGCTTACCATTTTCAATTACCATCATGGCTTGGACAACTGTGTACAGTGCATTCGTTATTGAGTCATTTATCCAAAACAATGAATCTGATTGCCATGCAGAGAGCTTTTTTAATCCAATTCGCATGTGGTCAAAATTATGCCGTTGTGGACCGAAAGACCATATTGCTATGGGTTGCAAATTTCAAGGCCACAGGTTTGACTTTAAAACAAAAAACCACCTGAAAGACCACGGAGCGTTTGGACACCATAAAATGTCAATGCTGTGAAACTTTTCGCAACTGCGCGGAAAACAATCCTCATCAGCTTAATGAAAGGCCAACGTATCACTGTTTCCTGGAAATGACCCACGGAGTAAAGCAAAACTTCAGAAATAGACTACAAATGTGTGTCTATTGGCAACTTTTGTGTTTTTTCCCCTGAGAGGGATCCAATCCCAGCACCCCCAGCGGCGCACGTGTCAGCCCACTCATGCACATATAGGACTTATAGGTTTGTGACCTGTAGTTCTACCATTGCAAGGGATTTTCTTCAAGCATACGCCATTAGTAAACGCCATTATGCTTGCGAAGAGTGTCGGGATACACCGCATGCAAGATGCGATGCTTAATGCATATTATATTTTTAATGGGAGACGTCAATCTCATAAAAACATTCACGTGACAGATATAACAAAGATGTCCTGATGGTCTCTCACAGCCATGAATGAACTGAGCAGTACATTAGGGAATTTTATCAAGGGAGGAGGTTTTGAAGTGACGTTGTTAGCATGTATATTTTAGGTGGATCCCCACACAGAAAGAATAGGCACATTCCCTTTATACAGGAGCACTTTTAAAGGGGTGGTCTTCAGTTTCCCGGCTGTTGGGATCCCGGCGCACAGTATACAGTTGCCGGAATCCCGACACCCGGCATACCGACACCTTTTCTCCCTCTTGGGGTCCACGACCCCCCTGGAGGAAGAAAAGATAGCATAGCGCGCCACCGTGCCCGTAGCGAGCACACAAGGGGCTCATTTGCGCTTGCCCAGCTGTCGGTATGCCAGCGGTTGGTATTCCGGCGCCGGTATGCTGGCCACCGGGAGCCCGGCTGCGGGCATACCATACTACACCCCTTTTAAAGACTGAGAAGTAAGCACCATGAAATACAATAGGTGAACAAAAAGTCTGCACAAATAAAGTTGGGGAGTGCCTGAGTATATTTTTTTACATTTTTTAATAACTAAATTATGAGGATCGAGAAGGTAATCTATATATTACAAAAAGAAAACCCTACATGGGATGCAACTATACACTGGGTAATAATCGTGGCTATCAAACAATTCTCGACCGCTCCGATAAGGATTGGTACACAAACCCAATAGTTTACGTACAAATCCAATGGTTTGTGCAGTATGGGTCCTGCGATATCGCTCCCTCCCCGAGTCCCCCCTCCCTGCTGGCAAACGGGACCCAGCACTGACCATGCAGTGGATGTGACTGAGCCAGGCTTGGCCCAGTCAAAACCCACAGGACTGGTGGCCTCGGTACCACGCTGGACCACCAGGGTTTGGACACCAGGCCTGTGAGCATCATCAGGCATTACACCTGTGGCGCAATAGGTGGGCTTTTGGCCCGGGAAGATAAAGGGGTATTATGCCTTATAGAGTGGGAGTGTATCGAGCCCCGAGCTAGGCGGCATCAGGCCCCACATTTGTATGTTGTAAAGCCCCAGAAAGGCAGCAATAGGACTGGGGCACAGTGGTCATTAGGCCCTAAGGTATTGTGGGTTCCAGTTAGGCGGGTAATAGGCCCGTGTGGCAGAAGAGCACTACACCCTGGTTATGGGTGTTCAGGACTGTTTGGTCCGCATGGTAAGCTGGCGCTAGGCTGTGGTATTGTCTGATCTGGCACTAGGCTGCGGGTGTTGTGAGGCAGTGCTAGGCTGTTGTATCGTATGATCAGGTGCAAGGCCACAGGTATGGTAAGTCGGTGCTAAGCAGTGGCATGGCATTATATGATCCAGCACTAGGCCGCATGTAAGGTAAGTCGATGGTGGGTCATGCCATTGTATAATCCGGTGCTAGGCCGCAGGCACTGTTATGGGTAGGTGCTAGGCCCTTAGGTTTATGGTGAGCAGGCCCCCATTACAGGTAGGCTGTGGTAAGTTCTTGGATTCCCGACAGTCAGGCCACCATGAAAGGTACGCTGTCTGTAAGGTACCTGCTGGTGAGAATTGTAGGGTTTGGAGCTGCATAATCATATTCGGTTGTAACCATTGCATTGTGTTGTGTATGTTGTTCCTTTTTCCCTTCCCTGTGTCGGTGTTTTCATTCAGGGTCACACCTGGTGGTACCCAGTCTGAGGCCACAAGTGACAATGTTGACCATTCACGGAGTCCAGTTGAGGTCATCTCTATGTAGCGTGTTTTTCTTGCTTTACTGGATACAACAGGAGGTTCCTATCTGCATCCAAACCATGTTCCAGTATTGTCTTGGTTGCATTGATGGACTGAGGATGTGAACAAGTGGCGGGAGGTAAGTGCCCAATCACACCTGCACAGCAGCAGGCTCACACGCCACCCTTGCTCCTCCCACATCTTTTTGGAAATGTATGCTTTGCAAATATCATGTCCTTGAAAACCATAAACCTTGACTAGTTCCAAATTAAAAACCATTTCCAGTTAGAATTATAAACACAACCGACTTCTGGTGGGCGGGGCACCCAGCGTGGCCGCATTTTATCTGGGCTCCAGCCTTAAGGCCCGTACACACTGGTCGATATATCGGCCGTTCTCTTGAACAGCCGATATATCGCGGGACCGTCGGCCAGTGTGTACGGCCGATACGTCTGTGAACTCCGTCGTTCACAGACGTATCGCGTCGGCCGCGCAGCACAGCCGACGGCCAATATATCTACCGATAATAAGAATTTACTTACCGATAATTCTATTTCTCGTAGTCCGTAGTGGATGCTGGGGACTCCGTAAGGACCATGGGGAATAGCGGCTCCGCAGGAGACTGGGCACAAAAGTAAAGCTTTAGAACTACCTGGTGTGCACTGGCTCCTCCCCCCATGACCCTCCTCCAAGCCTCAGTTAGGATACTGTGCCCGGACGAGCGTACACAATAAGGAAGGATTTTGAATCCCGGGTAAGACTCATACCAGCCACACCAATCACACCGTATAACTCGTGATCTAAATCCAGTTGACAGCATGATAACAGAGGAGCCTCTAGAAAAGATGGCTCACTACAGCAATAACCCGATTTTTTGGTAACAATAACTATGTACCAGTATTGCAGACAATCCGCACTTGGGATGGGCGCCCAGCATCCACTACGGACTACGAGAAATAGAATTATCGGTAAGTAAATTCTTATTTTCTCTAACGTCCTAAGTGGATGCTGGGGACTCCGTAAGGACCATGGGGATTATACCAAAGCTCCCAAACGGGCGGGAGAGTGCGGATGACTCTGCAGCACCAAATGAGAGAACTCCAGGTCCTCCTCAGCCAGGGTATCAATTTTGTAGAATTTTACAAACGTATTTGCTCCTGACCAAGTAGCTGCTCGGCAAAGTTGTAAAGCCGAGACCCCTCGGGCAGCCGCCCAAGATGAGCCCACCTTCCTTGTGGAGTGGGCATTTACAGATTTTTGGCTGTGGCAGGCCTGCCACAGAATGTGCAAGCTGAATTGTACTACAAATCCAACGAGCAATAGTCTGCTTAGAAGCAGGAGCACCCAGCTTGTTGGGTGCATACAGGATAAACAGCGAGTCAGATTTTCTGACTCCAGCCGTCCTGGAAACATATATTTTCAGGGCCCTGACAACGTCTAGCAACTTGGAGTCCTCCAAGTCCCTAGTAGCCGCAGGCACCACAATAGGTTGGTTCAGGTGAAACGCTGAAACCACCTTAGGGAGAAACTGAGGACGAGTCCTCAATTCCGCCCTGTCCGAATGGAAAATCAGATAAGGGCTTTTACAGGATAAAGCCGCCAATTCTGACACGCGCCTGGCCCAGGCCAGGGCCAACAGCATGACCACTTTCCATGTGAGATATTTTAACTCCACAGATTTAAGTGGTTCAAACCAATGTGACTTTTGGAACCCAAAAACTACATTGAGATCCCAAAGTGCCACTGGAGGCACAAAAGGAGGCTGTATATGCAGTACCCCTTTTACAAACGTCTGAACTTCAGGGACTGAAGCTAGTTCTTTTTGGAAGAAAATTGACAGGGCCGAAATTTGAACCTTAATGGACCCCAATTTCAGGCCCATAGACACTCCTGTTTGCAGGAAATGTAGGAATCGACCCAGTTGAATTTCCTCCGTCGGGCCTTACTGGCCTCGCACCACGCAACATATTTTCGCCAAATGCGGTGATAATGTTTTGCGGTTACATCCTTCCTGGCTTTGATCAGGATAGGGATGACTTCATCCGGAATGCCTTTTTTCCTTCAGGATCCGGCGTTCAACCGCCATGCCGTCAAACGCAGCCGCGGTAAGTCTTGGAACAGACAGGGTCCTTGCTGGAGCAGGTCCCTTCTTAGAGGTAGAGGCCACGGATCCTCCGTGAGCATCTCTCAATCTCAGTACCTTGGGTATGAGAGGCAGAGGAGGGAACACATACACTGACTGGTACACCCACGGTGTTACCAGAGCGTCTACAGCTATTGCCTGAGGGTCCCTTGACCTGGCGCAATACCTGTCGAGTTTTTCCCAACGGTTTATAATCATGTGGAAGACTTCTGGGTGAAGTCTCCACTCTCCCGGGTGGAGGTCGTGTCTGCTGAGGAAGTCTGCTTCCCAGTTGTCCACTCCCGGAATGAATACTGCTGACAGTGCTATCACATGATTTTCCGCCCAGCGAAGAATCCTTGCAGCTTCTGCCATTGCCCTCCTGCTTCTTGTGCCACCCTGTCTGTTTACGTGGGTGACTGCCGTGATGTTGTCCGACTGGATCAACACCGGCTGACCTTGAAGCAGAGGTCTTGCTAAGCTTAGAGCATTGTAAATGGCCCTTAGCTTCAGGATATTTATGTGAAGTGATGTCTCCAGGCTTGACCATAAGCCCTGGAAATTCCTTCCCTGTGTGACTGCTCCCCAGCCTCGCAGGCTGGCATCCGTGGTCACCAGGACCCAGTCCTGAATGTGCGGCCCTCTAGAAGATGAGCACTCTGCAACCACCACAGGAGGGACACCCTTGTCCTTGGTGACAGGGTTATCCGCTGATGCATCTGAAGATGCGACCCGGACCATTTGTCCAGCAGGTCCCACTGGAAAGTTCTTGCGTGGAATCTGCCGAATGGGATTGCTTCGTAGGAAGCCACCATTTTACCCAGAACCCTTGTGCATTGATGCACTGAGAGTTGGCTCGGTTTTAGGAGGTTCCTGACTAGCTCGGATAACTCCCTGGCTTTCTCCTCCGGGAGAAACACCTTTTTCTGGACTGTGTCCAGGATCATCCCTAGGAACAGAAGACGAGTCTTTGGAACCAGCTGCGATTTTGGAATATTGAGAATCCAATCGTGCTGCCGCAACACTACCTGAGATAGTGCTACACCGACCTCCAACTGTTCCCTGGATCTTACCCTTATCAGGGAATCGTCCAAGTAAGGGATAACTAAAATTCCCTTCCTTCGAAGGAATATCATAATTTCGGCAATTACCTTGGTAAAGACCCGGGGTGCCGTGGACCATCCATACGGCAGCGTCTGAACTGATAGTGACAGTTCTGTACCATAAACCTGAGGTACCCTTGGTGAGAAGGGTAAATTGGGACATGAAGGTAAGCATCCTTGATGTCCCGAGACATCATGTAGTCCCCTTCTTCCAGGTTCGCAATCACTGCTCTGAGTGACTCAATCTTGAATTTGAACCTCTGTATGCAAGTGTTCAAAGATTTTAGATTTAGAATCGGTCTCACCGAGCCGTCCGGCTTCGGTACCACAACAGTGTGGAATAATACCCCGTTCCCTGTTGCAGGAGGGGTACCTTGATTATCACCTGCTGGGAATACAGCTTGTGAATGGCTTCCAAAACGGTCTCCTGTCAGAAGGAGACATCGGTAAAGCAGACTTTAGGAAACGGCGAGGGGGAGACGTCTCGAATTCCAATTTGTACCCCTGAGATATCACCTGAAGGATCCAGGGGTCTACTTGCGAGTGAGCCCACTGCGCGCTGAAATTCATTGAGACGGGCCCCCCACCGTGCCTGATTCTGCTTGTACAGCCCCAGCGTCATACTGAGGGCTTGGCAGAGGCGGGAGAGGGTTTCTGTTCCTGGGAACTGGCTGATTTCTGCAGCCTTTTTCCTCTCCCTCTGTCACGGGGCAGAAATGAGGAACCTTTTGCCCGCTTGTCCACGAAAAGACTGCGCCTGATAATACGGCGTCTTCTCATGTTGAGAGGCGACCTGGGGTACAAACGTGGATTTCCCAGCTGTTGCCGTGGCCACCAGGTCTGAAAGACCGACCCCAAATAACTCCTCCCCTTAATAAGGCATTACTTCCAAATGCCGTTTGGAATCCGCATCATCTGACCACTGTCATGTCCATAACCCTCTACTGGTAGAAATGGACAACGCACTTAGACTTGATGCCAGTCGGCAAATATTCCGCTGTGCATCACGCATATATAGAAATGCATCTTTCAAATGCTCTATAGGCAATAATATACTGTCCCTATCTAGGGTATCAATATTTTCAGTCAGGGAATCCGACCACGCCAACCCAGCACTGCACATCCAGGCTGAGGCGATTGCTGGTCGCAGTATAACACCAGTATGTGTGTAAATACATTTTAGGATACCCTCCTGCTTTCTATCAGCAGGATCCTTAAGGGCGGCCATCTCAGGAGAGGGTAGAGCCCTTGTTCTTACAAGCGTGTGAGCGCTTTATCCACCCTAGGGGGTGTTTCCCAACGCACCCTAACCTCTGGCGGGAAAGGATATAATGCCAATAACATTTTAGAAATTATCGGTTGTTATCGGGGGAAACCCACGCATCATCACACACCTCATTTAATTTCTCAGATTCAGGAAAACTAAACTTTTCACTAAGCAGCTCAGGAGAGCCACCTAGTGTGCACCCTTCTCGGTCGGGCACAAAAATCCAACTGAGGCTTGGAGGAGGGTCATGGGGGGAGGAGCCAGTGCACACCAGGTAGTTCTAAAGCTTTACTTTTGTGCCCAGTCTCCTGCGGAGCCGCTATTCCCCATGGTCCTTACGGAGTCCCCAGCATCCACTTAGGACGTTAGAGAAATATTGGCGTGTCGCTGTGTGTGTACGGGGCGGTCGGCCGACCGCCCGTACACATGCTGCGGCGGCCGGCGGTGATTGACAGCTGAACTGGGCGGGCGTGTGTACACGCCCGCCCAGTTCATGACGTCAGTCCCCGACGGATCGGGCAGTGTGTATGCACAGCACACTGCCCGATCCGTCCATAGATATATCTGCAGATCAATTGATCTGCAGATATATCTATTAGTGTGTACCCACCTTTAGACCTTTCATCTGACCTGGCACAGGAGTTATTTGGGTGAATCAACTCTTCAGAGCTAACTGTTGCAGTGCCATTATATCAAGAAGTGCTTTATTTCTGTTATTGGGTCTGGAGCCCCTATTTCTTCACCGGAGTCGAGCCTGTAAGGTACAGGCATATATGACCGCACCCGCCATCTTGGGCGCGAAAAAGCTGACAGAAGTTGGGAGCGACTTACCTTCTTGATTGGTCCCCACTGGAGGTCGCAGCTGTGATCCAGTCTGCTGTCCTTCTGCTGTGCCCTGAGTTTAAGATCTCTCCGACGGGGGATGTCTGGTAGACTCACTTTTTATGTTGGCTGGAGCACCTTGCTGTTAGGAGGCTGTATGCTTCAGGCGCTCCGACACCCAGCCTGAAGTTACAGAAAATTCCTTCAAATTCCTCTGTTCTTTGCTACACTCAGCTTTCCTGTGCTGCTGGCTCCACGTGGAGTGACTCTCCTGGATGCATATGGACACCAGAGCTTGCTGTCTGTGGCTGCATCCTGCACTTGCTGCTGCTTATCGGAGCCTAAACTAAACATCATTAAAGCAGCCGAGGTGGAGTCCTTGTCTTTCTCTTCAAGGGTTGCTGATCATAGGGGCTCTCTGGGGATATAATTGCCGGGTGCTATCTAAACCTTTCCTGTTGTTATCACATCTATGTTGAAGTTCACCACACTCTTTTATTACTGTACAGTGGAAATTACCTGGACTGTTTTGCTAAGGTTGGTGGGGACTGTCACCTCTCTAAAAGCAGTGGTCTTCTATTATCATCATCCTATTTTCTGTGACTGCTACCTATTTAATTGTCTTATATATTACCACTATCTTCTAAGTGTGCTGTGGGTTTTTGCCTCCTACTGTATTTTTTTATACAGTGCCAGCCATATAGTGGTGGGTACTGTAATTGCAGCTTTGTTATTGGTGTTCCGTAATCTGCATATGCATGGTGTATGCTTTTTGGCATCTCACATATCACGTTATGCCCTGCAATATGTCTGAGGCTCCTCAGCAGGAAGAATGCTTTCCGCTACCCCCTGTCCCTTCACCTTCATCTGTGGCGACAGTCCTGTCGCCAGTGTCTTATACTGCAGCTTTTGCAACCCAGTTGGCAACAGAGTTAGCGGAGATCATGATACCCTACATTGATGCCAAATTTTATAGAATACTATCACTTTTTGATTGTGACCCTTTTCATATGGCAGCCCATTCTCCTGATTCAGAGCATGACCTGGCGCATTTGATAGTAAAAGCTCCTTGCCCGATTACCCTGATGACCCAGCCACAGAGAAACTTTGAGACTGGCAATGCTACTCATGATAACCATGGAGCCATGTCTGCTGCTTCTGTGCCAGTATGCATCTCTGAAGTTGCCGTCTTTATTTCTGCACCAACATCTTCGCATTACCGAAATGTACGGTTATGCTGCAGATCCCGATTCTCATTTCTGTCGCACTCAAGATCAGTATATAAATATGGAAGCATCCCCGCAGTACATTAACTATGATGCACCTCATGAGGAGGCACATAATGGAATCTTTACCCCCGCCATGTTGTTCAAATTGCAGTTTATAGGCCTTTTAGGAGCAATTACATAAAGTGGTGCCCAGTCATTATTTTTGTGCTTTTATCCTGCTAACCATGGGGGTCATTCGAGTTGTTCGCTCGTTATTTTTTTGTCGCAACGGAGCGAATAGTCGCTAATGCGCAATGTCCGCAGTGCGACTGCGCCAAGTAAATTTGCTATGCAGTTAAGAATTTTACTCACGGCATTACGAGGTTTTTTCTTCGTTCTGGTGATCGTAATGTGATTGACAGGAAGTGGGTGTTTCTGGGCGGAAACTGGCCGTTTTATGGGAGTGTGTGAAAAAACGCTGCCGTTTCTGGGGAAAACGCGGGAGTGGCTGGAGAAACGGAGGAGTGTCTGGGCGAACGCTGGGTGCGTTTGTGACGTCAAACCAGGAACGACAAGCACTGAACTGATCGCAGATGCCGAGTAAGTCTGGAGCTACTCAGAAACTGCTAATTCGCAATTCTGCTAATCTTTCGTTCGCAATTTTAATATGCTAAGATTCACTCCCAGTAGGCGGCGGCTTAGCGTGTGCAAAGCTGCTAAAAGCAGCTTGCGAGCGAACAACTCGGAATGACCCCCCATGTTTCCATGATACTGACTATGCGTGTGATATGTGATACCCTTTCTAATTAGAGAAATGTTCCGAATTTCCTGGAGCTTTCTCTCAGTGAAGGGTTGCCTGTTATGCTTTTATTCTCATATTATAACGGAGTTCAATAGTGTTTCCCGTCTGTTTCTCCTCCCCTTCCATATGCCCCTCCCTTTCAATTCATGATTATTTCTAGCTAGTACAGTTCAACTGGTTTCTGATACATCTACAAGTAGCATAACCATAACTTGTATTCGGTTCTCTTTGATGATGATGATGATGATGATGGCATTTTCAGCACTAAAACGTGTACCTTTGTTATTTCCTGACCTTCACAGTATCTCTAGTCAGGTCAACGTAAAAATTACTTTTGTTTTTGTATTGACTTTGTCACTGTATTACTTTAATATTGGGATTTTAGGTTTATTTTTGACACTGAATACAGTAGCGAGTCCTGCTCTGTTTATCAGTCCAGTATTTCTGATGTTCGGATATGTTATTCTAATATTACTTTTTCATTTTTTAGGCCTTGACCACAATAGCGCGTTCTACCTCGGTTTATGGTTCAGTATTCTATTATTATACCATCATATCTAAATAGGTTCCCATGCTATCTGATGGGTTGAGACAGGTAGTAAAAGACATAATTACTTGAAAACGACATTATCCACTAAGCTAGTTAGGACAGGTGACTGACACTGCCTTCTGTTAGCCTACCCCCCCCCCAACCTCCACATTTCACTCTGTTTTCTTTTCCTGTTCTGCTTTGTCTTTGTTTATTTAAAAAAAAATGTTAAGTCCAGCTCACTTAGAACACCTTTTTTATATTGTTTTACAAATATAATTTGATTTTTTTGGGGCCCTATTGCTATTGTCTAAATAACGACATTCCTTGCAACTTGAGCACTAACACCATATTATTTCAACATTATGTTGTGCATGGCAATAGAGTGTAGTCTGCTGTATATGGAAGGTCTGGTGGCTCTCACTAGCTCCACCATTCTCGCTTTATAGCATTTGCATGTAGCCATATTGGCCCTCATTCCTATTAGGTAAGCTTTAACAATATGCTGGTCACAATGTTTCGTGTTATTTTTTCAGGGAAGTAGACTGCAAACCAGCAGCTGCTTCCCATTTATTTTGGTTGTAAAAATTTGAAATAGTAGTGGTGAAGCTGAGCATCACGTGACATCATTGTATTATGTATGTTTCTCAAGTGGATTTTTTTTTCTTTGTCATGCACTGTCTTTTAATGTGTGTGGTTTTTTTTAACAGCTTGTAACAATATTGCCATATTATGATCAATGTATTCATTTCACAATGCCACATTTGTATCTACTATGCATGTTGTCTGCAAATGATGCTTGTGCTTCAATAAAAAAAAAAAAAAAATTATAAACACAACCCTTCAGGACCCAAATCACCCTGCTACACAACCTTCGTTCCAGCAAAAATCAGTCCCTCGTTTGAATAGATTATTTTGTGACTGCACGATAGTGTCATCGGAGATAACCATCTATGGCACATAAACCATCGATGGTTTGCACCACTCAATGGCCACCGCTGTCCGGGACGCAGACCAATTAAAGAAAAAAAAAAAAAACACAACAACAACAACAACAACAACAACAACACCACACACACAACACGGGGACAGGGTTAAGCGCTGTGCAGGTAAAAAATATTTTTTTTAACATTTAGTTTTACTCAGCCATCGATGGTAGCGAACCACTGGCTCTCTGTCATTGATGGTAAAACCATCGACCAGCAGCAGTTAGCCATCGATGTTTGGCAACTATGGATGGTCGATGGCCATCCCTACAGCACAAAAGTGTCTCCTACCTCTTACACCAGCAATGTATGAGCCATGTGGTTTTCAGGTTAGCTGTACACTTTTACAAAGTGTGTGAAGCTATGTGTTACTTTAGGTTTTCAGCCAGAAGTCTATGCATGGAAAGAGGCGAATCTGCTTGCAGCAGTCTCCACTGCATTGTGCAGTAAGGTAATGGGAGGAATATTCGGCCAGCTTCTTATTCACTTCTTATTCGAGCTCCAGCTTCTTATTCAGAAAATTTAGTTTTGCAAGGGTTAATGAGTCTTGGGTCACAAATTTTACCCCTGAAATCAACAGAGAGTCATCACTTACATATGACCCACTTGTATTTTACTTGGCCCAACGCTGGTTTGGGCATGAAATACACTGGCAAAGTGGGCACACATACCATAATTGACCATTTTGAATAAGTAGCTGTAGTTTGGCAAGGGTTAACTAGTCTTGGGCCACAAATTTGACCCCCAAAAACAACAGAGGGTGGTCACTTGCATGTGACCCACTTGTATTTTGCCTGGCCCAACGCTGGTTTGGGCATGAAATACACTGGCAAAGTGGGCACAAACACCATAATTTACCATTTTGAATAAGTAGCTGTAGTTTTGCAAGGGTTAACCAGTCTTGGGCCACAAATTTGACACCTGAAATCAACAGAATGTGGTCACTTACATATGACCCAGTTGTATTTTGCTTGGCCCAACGCTGTTTTGGGCATGAAATACACTGGCAAAGTGGGCACATGCACCATATTTTACCATTTTGAATAAGTAGCTGTAGTTTTGCAAGGGTTAACTAGTCGTGGGTCACAAATTTGACCCCCAAAAACAACAGAGGGTGGTCACTTGCATGTGACCCACTTGTATTTTGCCTGGCCCAACGCTGAGATCCAGAAGGGACGACCCCTGCTCAATTGTTGGTCCTGTAGCCACCAGGTCAGTGACAGACGAACCTCTGGAGTCAAGGATATCATGTGAGATCTGATCCAGTGAGGCAGGCCGTCCCACTTGGCAAGGATTAGCTTCTGCAGAGGGCGAGAGTGAAACGGAGCATACTCCACCATGTCCAAAGCCGACACCATGAGGCCTAGTACTTGTATCGCCGAGTGTATCGACACTCATGGGCGAGAAAGGAAGTATTGTATACTGTCCTGACGCTTCAGGACCTTCTCCTGAGACCAGAACAACCGTTGGTTGAGTGTGTCCAACAATGCCCCCAGGTGCACCATGCTCTGAGCAGGGACCAGGGAGGATTTTTTCCAGTTGATGAGCCACCCGTGGGCTTGCAGAAATTGGACAGTCAGTTCCAGATGACTGAGGAGAACCTCTGGGGAGTTTCCCAGGATAAACAAATCGTCCAGACCTAGTGGGATCCTGATACCCTAACGGCGGAGCAGGGCAGTCATAACCGCCATGACCTTGTTGAAGATTTGCGGAGCCGTGGTCAGGCAAAAAGGTAAGGCCTGGAATTGATAATGTAGGTTGCCAATAGCCAACCGCAGGTTTTGTTGATGCGATATGGCAATAGGTATATGTAGGTAAGTTTCCTGTATGTCCATAGATACCAGTGATCGCAAAAACGCGCTATGGCGCGTTTTTTACCCGTTTTTGAAGACATGGGACTCCAGTTTACAAAGTGGGAGGGTCCCCGGGGACACGCTCCTCATTAGCCAATCCCTAAGGGGGATTTGTTTAACTGACAAGCTGGCCTCGGGCTGAATGATATAAAAAGGACGTGGAGCCAGTTTCCCCTCCTCTTTGGCGCCTGGCTGCTTGCGGAGGACGGGTGACTCGGTGTCGGTGAGTGAAGAGTAGTGCGGGATGGGTTACGGGGGGGAGGGGGGGGACTCAGAGAGCTGCTGGCAATGTGCAGGGATCGGCGTCCTCCGTGATCTAGTGGGTAAAGCTGGGCTTTGTGACTGGGGCTTCCCGCGGTGCCGTCTGAGGCGGTGGCCGCGCTGCTGCTCTTGCTTTGAGGTGTTCAACCCCTCGAAGCAAGAGCGGCAGCGCGGCCACTGTCTCAGACGGCACCACGGGAAGCCCCAGTCACAAAGCCCAGCTTTACCCACTAGATCACGGAGGACGCCGATCCCTGCACGTGTGGTGCGTTCCCTGTCTCCCTCTCTGTGTCCGATACGGCCTGGGGGGGGGGGGGGGGCAGGAGGATGACGCCGGTGATTACTGCAGTGTGCTTCAATGCTCTTACCTGGTGCAGTGTGCCTCAATGCTCTTACCTGGTGCAGTGTGCCTCAGTGCTCTTACCTGGTGCAGTGTGCCTCAGTGCTCTTACCTGGTGCAGTGTGCCTCAGTGCTCTTACCTGGTGCAGTGTGCCTCAGTGCTCTTACCTGGTGCAGTGTGCCTCAGTGCTCTTACCTGGTGCAGTGTGCCTCAGTGCTCTTACCTGGTGCAGTGTGCCTCAGTGCTCTTACCTGGTGCAGTGTGCCTCAGTGCTCTTACCTGGTGCAGTGTGCCTCAGTGCTCTTACCTGGTGCAGTGTGCCTCAGTGCTCTTACCGGGTGCAGTGTGCCTCAGTGCTCTTACCGGGCGCAGTGTGCCTCAGTGCTCTTACCGGGCGCAGTGTGCCTCAGTGCTCTTACCGGGCGCAGTGTGCCTCAGTGCTCTTACCGGGCGCAGTGTGCCTCAGTGCTCTTACCGGGCGCAGTGTGCCTCAGTGCTCTTACCGGGCGCAGTGTGCCTCAGTGCTCTTACCGGGCGCAGTGTGTATAACGTGCTATACCTGGCGCAATATGTATAAAGTGCTCTACCTGGCGCAGTGTGCATAGGAGGTTCTACCTGGTGCAATGTGTATAAGCTGCACTACTGTGTGGCGTAATGTGAATTGGCACTATTATGTGGTCACGCCCCTTCCCCATGAAGCCACGCCACTAAAATATTGTGGCGCACCTTCGGCGCACACCGCCTATACTTTGCAGTCTGGGAGGTGGGACACCAATTCACTTTCTGCCTAATGGCACCAAAATGTCTAGTAATACCTCTGGTGCAGGGTGTCCTGCATGCTACACAGCCCAGCAGCACTGTCACCCCATCCTCCCACCTTGCAACAGTTTTGTAGTGTCCAAACAAGATTAAGTTTAAAAGAACCTTCATTCCGATGGGACCCAGAAAAAGACCGGTAGGACCCCAATTTTCAAAAGTGAGGGGTCCCTGGGACCCACTTTTTTTTTTGGCTCAGCACGATCACTGGATACCATATAGTCCATGGGCTCCAAAGCCAGAACAATAGAGTGAAGGGTTTCCATACGGAACTTGGAAACATTCACAAAATTGTTCAAAGACTTGAGGTTTAGAATGGGCCGGGAGGACCCATTCGGTTTCGGAACTAGGAACAAACTATGGTGTTTGTGCCCACTTTGCCAGTGTATTTCATGCCCAAAACAGTGTTGGGCCAAGCAAAGTACAAGTGGGTCATATGTAAGTGATCACGCTTTGTTGATTTCAGGTGTCAAATTTGTGGCCCAAGACTAGTTAACCCTTGCAAAACTACACTAGTTATTCAAAAATATGGTGTATGTGCCCACTTTGCCAGTGTATTTCATGCCCAAAACAGCGTTGGGCCAAGCAAAATACAACTGGGTCACATGCAAGTGACCACCCTCTGTTGTTTTTGGGGGTCAAATTTGTGGCCCAAGACTAGTTAACCCTTGCAAAACTACAGCTACTTATTCAAAATGGTAAAATATGGTGTGTGTGCCCACTTTGCCAATGTATTTCATGCCCAAAACAGCGTTGGGCCAGGCAAAATACAAGTGGGTCATATGTAAGTGACCACCCTCTGTTGTTTTTGGCGGTCAAATTTGTGGCCCAAGACTAGTTAACCCTTGCAAAACTACAGCTACTTATTCAAAATGGCAATTTATAAAATGGTGTTTGTGCCCACTTTGCCAGTGTATTTCATGCCCAAAACAGCGTTGGGCCAAGCAAAATACAACTGGGTCATATGTAAGTGACCACCCTCTGTTGATTTCAGGTGTCAAATTTGTGGCCCAAGACTGGTTAACCCTTGCAAAACTACAGCTACTTATTCAAAATGGTAAATTATGGTGTTTGTGCCCACTTTGCCAGTGTATTTCATGCCCAAACCAGCGTTGGGCCAGGCAAAATACAAGTGGGTCACATGCAAGTGACCACCCTCTGTTGTTTTTGGGGGTCAAATTTGTGGTCCAAGACTAGTAAACCCTTGCAAAACTACAGCTACTTATTCAAAATGGTAAATTATGGTGTCTGTGCCCACTTTGCCAGTGTATTTCATGCCCAAAACAGCGTTGGGCCAAGCAAAATACAACTGGGTCATATGTAAGTGACCACATTCTGTTGATTTCAGGTGTCAAATTTGTGGCCCAAGACTAGTTAACCCTTGCAAAACTACAGCTACTTATTCAAAATGGCAATTTATAAAATGGTGTTTGTGCCCACTTTGCCAGTGTATTTCATGCCCAATACAGCGTTGGGCCAAGCAAAATACAACTGGGTCATATGTAAGTGACCACCCTCTGTTGATTTCAGGTGTCAAATTTGTGGCCCAAGACTGGTTAACCCTTGCAAAACTACAGCTACTTATTCAAAATGGTAAAAAATGGTGTTTGTGCCCACTTTGCCAGTGTATTTCATGCCCAAAACAGCGTTGGGCCAAGCAAAATACAACTGGGTCATATGTAAGTGACCACCCTCTGTTGATTTCAGGTGTCAAATTTGTGGCCCAAGACTGGTTAACCCTTGCAAAACTACAGCTACTTATTCAAAATGGTAAAAAATGGTGTTTGTGCCCACTTTGCCAGTGTATTTTATGCCCAAAACAGCGTTGGGCCAAGCAAAATATAACTGGGTCATATGTAAGTGACCACCCTCTGTTGATTTCAGGTGTCAAATTTGTGGCCCAAGACTAGTTAACCCTTGCAAAACTACAGCTACTTATTCAAAATGGTAAATTATGGTGTCTGTGCCCACTTTGCCAGTGTATTTCATGCCCAAAACAGCGTTGGGCCAAGCACAATACAACTGGGTCATATGTAAGTGACCACATTCTGTTGATTTCAGGTGTCATATTTGTGGCCCAAGACTAGTTAACCCTTGCAAAACTACAGCTACTTATTCAAAATGGCAATTTATAAAATGGTGTTTGTGCCCACTTTGCCAGTGTATTTCATGCCCAAAACAGCGTTGGGCCAAGCAAAATACAACTGGGTCATAAGCTAGTGACCACCCTCTGTTGATTTCAGGTGTCAAATTTGTGGCCCAAGACTGGTTAACCCTTGCAAAACTACAGCTACTTATTCAAAATGGTAATATATGGTGTGTGTGCCCACTTTGCCAGTGTATTTCATGCCCAAACCAGCATTGGGCCAGGCAAAATACAAGTGGGTCACATGCAAGTGACCACCCTATGTTGTTTTTGGGGGTCAAATTTGTGGCCCAAGACTAGTTAACCCTTGCAAAACTGCAGCTACTTATTCAAAATGGCAATTTATAAAATGGTGTTTGTGCCCACTTTGCCAGTGTATTTCATGCTCAAAACAGCATTGGGCCAAGCAAAATACAAGTGGGTCATATGTAAGTGACCACCCTCTGTTGTTTTTGGGGGTCAAATTTGTGGCACAAGACTGGTTCACCCTTGCAAAACTACAGCTACTTATTCAAAATGGTCAATTATGGTGTTTGTGCCCACTTTGCCAGTGTATTTCATGCCCAAAACAGTGTTGAGCCAAGCAAAGTACAAGTGGGTCATATGTAAGTAACCACCCTGTGTTGATTTCAGGCGTCAAATATGTGGCCCAAGACTAGTTACCCCTTGCAAACCTATAGCTACTTATTCAAAATGGTAAAATATGGTGTGTGTGCCCACTTTGCCAGTGTATTCAATGCCCAAAACAGCATTGGGCCAGGCAAAATACAAGTGGGTCATATGTAAGGGAACCTACTCTGTTGATTTCAGGTGTCAAATTTGTTACCCAAGACTCATTAACCCTTGCAAAACTGAATGATCTGAATAAGAAGCTGGAGTTCGAATAAGAAGTGAATAAGAAGCTAGAGCTTGAATAAGAAGTGAATAAGAAGCTGGCCGAATAAGAAGCTAACTTCAGCCTCGTGGAATTACAACATGAATGATAATCTCTAACACAGCATGTATGAGGGCAAGCTTAAGGAATGTACACATCTAGTCCTTTTATGGAACGCAGAAGCCCGCAGCTGTGTTATGTACCATCCATAGCCGCAGCCAGCATTGTGTCATCAGACAATAGGTCACACGTTTGCAGAAGTAACACAAAAACGTTCTTGATACAACAAATCAGGCATAAAATATTACACAGGAACGTAAGGCTAGAAATGCAAATACACGTTACCTATATGCAGCCGGGAGCAGCCATGTTGCTGGAAAGAGGAATCATACACAGGGGCTCCGGAAACCTAAATGCTTACAGCAGGCAGGATGCAGTGAGCTTCTCAACTATTAACCCTGCAGGGCCACACAGCTGCAGTGCAATCCCATTCCTTGTAGCTAATGCACTAGCTAGACGTTACTGTGACTAGAATCATAGGTGCTATATACATAAGGTCATTTTTTACATTTTCTGTTATGCTAGTAAGGACTATGACAAGTAGTATTAGACAACAAGTAACATTCTATGAAAGGCTTAATTGTTTCAAGGCTGTATACAATGACATTCAGTACTTCAGAGGGTTTCAGGTGTCAGCGTCAGCCCACTCCACCTTATGTTACATTTACATCTGCTGGAGAGTATAATAATGCTGAAAGAAGGGAGAATACACTTGTTCTTATATTTAATACCGCATTATTTTATCACATCTTATACCATCATTTCTTGGTGCATATGTTGTCTCTGTGGGCTCCATTTATTAATGATGCTTATTACCAGTGACATATTTAGTATCACACTGATACTAAGGAATATGCCACAGTATTTGAATGCATACTTGCCTACTTGACCCTCTCCATGAGGGAGAAAATGCTCTGTTCCTGGACTTTCCTAGTAATGTATGATTGCCATCACCTGTGGTGAGCTAGTTAATTGATAAGAAAGGCGTTTCACCACAGGTGATGGCAATCATACATTACCAGGAAAGTCCAGGAACAGAGCATTTTCTCCCTCATGGAGAGGGTCAAGTAGGCAAGTATGTAAAAATGTACTCAGTATAACTCCTGCAAGGGCCCACAATGCCCCCCTCCTCAGCTGTGCCCTCCACAGAGGCGGAACTACCGTTGTCCCGCAGACCATTTTGAACAATTTTAGATGAATGGCTCAGTGCAGAGAGCAGGGTGAGCCCCACTGCTGGGATGTAGTTATGTGGAGACCTCCGGTCACAAAACCATACGTCCCAACGTGACCCTCTCCAGGAGGGACAAAATGCTCTGCTCCTGGATTTTCTCTTAATTTATGATTGCTGGCATCTGTTTTGAACAGGTTAATGGATAAGAAAGGTGTTTCACCACAGGTGCCGGCAATCATAAATTAAGAGAAAAGTCCAGGTGCAGAGCATTCTGTTCCTCCTGGAGAGGGTCATGTTGGGAGGTATGTAAAACTGACGCTGGGATCTCAACCCCTTACAATCCAAGCAGTCGGCATGCCGACTAACAGGGACTATACCCACTGGTGGGTGTCCACGACACCCATAGTGTGGGAGTAGAACCCGCCGGGCATCTAAAAGCCGGGATCCCGGCGTCGGTATGGTGACCACCATTACTGCCTCACAGCACTGTGGTCATGGGTTTTATTACCACCATGGACCTAACGGTGTGGAGTTTGTATATTCTCCCTGTACTTGTGTGGGTTTCCTCCCACAATCCAAAAATATACTGGTAGGTTAATTGGCTCCCAACAAAATGAATCCTAGTGTTTAAGTATGTGCATGTGGTAGGGAATATAGCTTGTAAGCTCCACTGGGGCAGGGACTGATATAAATGGACAAATATTCTCTGTAAAGCGCTGCAGAACATGTGTGTACTATATAAATAACTGGTAATAATATGGTTAAATAATGAACAGAGGACCCCTTTAGCGAGCCCTTTATGTGATACAATAATACCTTATGCAGTATATTTTTCAAGTAGCGATAACCTTTTTGCAAAAAAAAAAAGTGTCATCGGTGCTTCTCTCTGTTTAAGAAAAAGAAAACTGCAGATAAATCAGATTTCTACTTCCTTCTACAGTACTTACGTATTGCACGACAGCCTCTTATTATATTTTATCAAAGAATGATATATCGTTTGTGGATCAGCAGGTGTGACCCGATATGTCTGTGAAAAACGTTCACAGACAGCTGAAGCACAATATATCTGCACATCTGGCTGTGGGTACGGGTGACCCGACACCAGTCAGCACACATGCTGCAGGGACAACTGGTGACAGACATTTCAATCTTATAGCAGTTTAAGATAAAAACTGTCACGTCTAGCAAAGTTTGAGGATCCGGCAGCTGAGATTTGCCAGAGGAGGTAGCAGGCTGTGGATGAACAAGATGAGGGGGTTGGATATAGTTCCTTCGCATGGGACACGGAGCAATGAAGAACGTAGGCGGGGTTTGAGAGTCAATAGAAAGTATTTATTATGTACAGGGCTGAGGTACAGAACTGAGGCTGGAGCACGATGGTTAAGGAACGTAATTGCGGATAAAGAACTGCGGGTTGTGGCTTGAAAGACGAGGTTGTGATTAATGAACTGCGGAACTGTGGATAGTGGTTAAAGACGTGGCTGGAGGCGAAGAACTGTGGACTGTGGTTTGAAAGACGAGATTGTAGATGATGAACTGTGGAACTGTGGATGGTGGTTGAAGACGTGGCTGGAGGCGAAGAACTGTGGACTGTGGTTTGAAAACGAAGCTGAAGATAATCTGCAGGCTGTGGTCGGTGGTACAAAGGCGTGGCTGGTGAAGGAGATCTGAGGAGTGTGGCTTGAAAGACGAGGCAGAAGACCCAGGGCCGACTGTGCCCAAAGAGTCTTACTGGACCGGGTTTTCCAGGAGCGCTTCCACAAGCAGTAGCAGGCTAGAAACGGCAGGGCTGCAGCAGCAACAGAGAACCGACCAAGCAGGATCAGGAGGAACTAGAATACAGCAGGAATCCTGGAGCACAGGCTAAAGCCCCTACAACAGGGTTGTAATGTAAGGATGTGCCCTGTGGGCACATCCATGTGGCTGTCCCTAGCTGGGGGCAGCGCTGGGGCAGCTTGTCTGTCCCCAGCGCGGAGTGTGCCTGGTGCAGGGATCGGATGTTTCCCTGCACCAGGCTGTCGGCGGCGGAGAGCAGCGCGGCGGCGCTTTAAACTTGGCGCCGCTGGGGCCGCCAATGAGAAGCGCCGCCCGCGGCTTTTTGAATCCGGCGCCGTCCGCGAGCCAATCACGGCTCGCGGGGCGCCGGCCAATCAGGAACAGGCGCGGCGAGCCAATCGGCGCTCGCCGCGTCATAGGCCCCGCCCCCGGCGTCTGGCGTCAGACGCCGGGCGGGAGCCTGAAGGAGAGGCCGCGCCGAAGAGCGTCAGAAGACACATGCGGGAGCAGCGGAAGAGGTCGTCGGCGCGCCGGAGCGCAGAAGAACATCCGGCGCAGAGGAGAAGACGACGGCCGTGGAAAGAAGAGCTCCGGTGGCCGCTGAAGAGGCCGGAAGACGTCGGGCTCCGGGAAGATGTCCAGCGGCGGCTGGACGCGGCGAGGAGACGGCGGCGCCGCTGGCCAGGACGGGCCAGCGGCAGAAGAGTTCCTCCAGGTCGAGAAGCGCTGCAGTGGTGGGAAGCAATTGAGCTGTGCAGTTCCCCACTGCAGCCTTCTCCACCGCAGGTAGGCCCTTCTAAGGTGCCCCCCCCCCTCTCCTCCGCTAGACCACCGGGTGTTCGGGCAATAGGCCCGTGGGCACAGTCAGGCCCTCCCGGCCTGTGGGCATTGAGTCGGGCCCTCCCGGCCCGTGGGCATTGAGTCGGGCCTCCTGGCCCGTGGGGCATGTAGTCGGGCCCTCCAGGCCCGTGTCCAAGATAGGCAGGCACTAGGCCTGGGGGCACAGGTTGGGCACTAGGCCCATAAGGATAGTCAGGCCACAGGCCTGTGGGCAGTTAGGCGGGCACTAGGCCCGGGGCACATATCAGGCACTAGGCCTGTGGGACGTATTTTGGCCAGTAGGTACAGATAAGGTGACCCTGGGCACAAGGCCCAGGTCACCCAACGGGCAGCAAGTTAGGCGGGCGCTAGGCCCGTGGGCGAAGTCAGGCCTCCGGCCTGTGCGCAGTTAGGGGGCGCTAGGCCCAGCGAAGCAGTGTTTTCCCCGAGGTGAGTACAGGTTGCGCTAGGCCCAGGCCACCCTGAGAGTACGGTAGGTGGGTGAGCTGTGCGGTCCCCACTACTGGGTGTTCTGAGCCGGGTAGAAAAGGGACAACACCGTGTGATATTGCATTCCGATATTGTGATGTATGTTGTTACCGTGCAGGGCAAAGTGTCTGTGTTTGTATAGTTTTGTTGCACCACACCCACAGAGCTAGTTTGAGGGCTCTGCCGTTGTATTTAGTTTAGGGTGTGACACTAGGGTAGAGTTAGGCCCTGCACGGCTGTTTCTCTTTGCCTCCTTACAGGGACCTGTAAGTGGAGAAGATCGGAGTGCAAGACTTGTGACGGTGAGTAGCATTCGTGTGCGTTTGTCCCTTGTTTGTCCCCGAGCGCCGGAGTCGGGATTGCTCACGGACGTGAGAATCCTTTTCATCACACTACGTGCGAAAGCGCGAGTGTGTTAAATCTGGGTGGCTGAGGCTTTGTGCCGGTGATGACCATTCGCCCAACCGGTGAAGGTCGCGGCCACCCCTGGGGTATCCCCTGTTCCAGCGGAAGAAGGGTCGATACCCCCTTTGATGTAAACCATTCTCTCCTCAGCTCGGTCGACGGTCAGCTCCAAGAGGGAATCGCCGTGTCCGGATCCGACTGAAGAATTCCAGGTCCGTTGAAGGTTCCGGTACCTGAAGGTGAGAGAGAGCGGCGCCTGGTGAGTACCGCGTATACACCTGCACGGCAGCAGGCACCACCACACGCACCCGCAGGCCCCCGCACCTCTCACACTTGGCGTAGTCGGCAGGATCAAAGAGACCGGATCACGGACACGATGTGGAACGCCACCAAGAAGACCTCCCTGCGGACGGCTCCGGAGAAGACTCACCCCCGGACGTGTGCGGACCAGAGCGACTGGGTGACGGTGTCTGGGGCAGACATCCTGAAGATGGTGCAGCGGTCGGTCCAGCGTGAAAAAGAAGAGCGCTGGGAGAAGGGGCGCAAGAAGGCCGCTGTGACGCCCTGCAAGAAATGTCGGCAAACAGGTCACTTTGCCGACGAGTGTACTTGGCGAGAGACGTCCCCAAAGAAGGTGGTCCAGGAAGCGGACCGAAGACGTCAGAAGGGCCAAGCGAAGGAGTCCTGGTGTTTGCTCTGCGGAAACTACGGGCATGAGCACAACAGTTGTCCCTGGGACGAAGAGTTGAGCCAAGACGAGGTTGATTCCTGGTGTGAAAACTGTGGAGATCCCCGACATCGGCTCCTGGAATGTCCATGGACTGAAGACAGGACGGACTACGAGGCCACGGTGAAGCAGATGACGGAGTCTCGTCAGCAGCTTTGGGACCGGGTGGCTGCAGAGCCTGTGTGTGCGCTCTGCGAGGCGAGAGGGCATGCGCTTCCCGATTGTCCGTGGAATGAAGACCGGATGATTGCGGATGGTCGCGCCCATCTCTGGGATGGGAGGAGGAAACCAGGGAAATGGAGCGGAAGGCCTTGCTTGAAGTTAATTCGCAGGTGCCCATTTCCTCGGAGCCGGAACCAACGGGTGAAGATTCCCCAGTGAAGGAGGTGGACCAGGAACCCGTCTTGGAGAAGGTGACAGTGGCCCTCCCTTGTTGGAAGTGTCCGCGACCAGGACGTGCGGAACAGGAGTGTCCTGGGTACCAAGAGATGCCAGCGGAAGCAAAGGAGTACGCTGAGGAAGTAACGATGCCAGCGGAAGCGAAGGAGTACGCTGAGGAAGTAACGATGCCAGCGGAAGCGCAAGAGTACGCTGAGGAAGCAGAGGTGCCAGCGGAAGCGAAGAAGTACGCTGAGGAGGAAAGTAATACCCCAGTCCAGATATCGGAGGAGGACTCGGACTACGGTGAGCTGTCCGCCGACGAATCCCTCCCAGAACAGATGGAGGACGACTCTGGCATCGGAAGCGCCGACGAGAGTGACTGGCAGGATCGGGTGGAGTCATGCTTCCAGTTGAATGCCCTCCGTGAAGAGGAGGAGATAGTCCTGGAGCAAGAATACCTGCCAGGAGTGCCGAAATGGACCGACGTACGGGGACAGGACTGTGATGCCGTGGGAGGACCCGTTCCAGAGGAAGACACAGGACCTTTGGAGATGCCCCACGAGGAAATTCGACATGTGGTGGCTGTTGCCCGGGAGGAAACGGATGCCCCGGAGGATTCCGCTGTTGGGTGGTGGTCGGTACCACGCCCTGAAGACAGGGACGATGTCCCAGACGATCTGGAAGGCCAAGAGTGGGGGACTGCTGTCCCCGTGGAGGAAGATTCCCCTTGGTGGCCCACGTTGAGCAACCGTGGGGAGATGCCACTTCCCCAGAGGATCCACCGATGGAGGTCAGGAGGAACGAAGAAGAGGAACCCGGAGCTGGAGGTGGAAGGATGTGGGGTCACAGCCTGTCCGGGCTGGACCCTTGAACACAACCTCGCCGGAAGGACCTCGGAATTCCCTGACCCGCGGACAATGGAAGTCGTGAGGAACTTTGTAGGGACTACAAAGGAAAAGGGGGGGGAAATGTAAGGATGTGCCCTGTGGGCACATCCATGTGGCTGTCCCTAGCTGGGGGCAGCGCTGGGGCAGCTTGTCTGTCCCCAGCGCGGAGTGTGCGGCGGCGGGTGCCTGGTGCAGGGATCGGATGTTTCCCTGCACCAGGCTGTCGGCGGCGGAGAGCAGCGCGGCGGCGCTTTAAACTTGGCGCCGCTGGGGCCGCCAATGAGAAGCGCCGCCCGCGGCTTTTTGAATCCGGCGCCGTCCGCGAGCCAATCACGGCTCGCGGGGCGCCGGCCAATCAGGAACAGGCGCGGCGAGCCAATCGGCGCTCGCCGCGTCATAGGCCCCGCCCCCGGCGTCTGGCGTCAGACGCCGGGCGGGAGCCTGAAGGAGAGGCCGCGCCGAAGAGCGGCAGAAGACACGTGCGGGAGCAGCGGAAGAGGTCGTCGGCGCGCCGGAGCGCAGAAGAACATCCGGCGCAGAGGAGAAGACGACGGCCGTGGAAAGAAGAGCTCCGGTGGCCGCTGAAGAGGCCGGAAGACGTCGGGCTCCGGGAAGATGTCCAGCGGCGGCTGGACGCGGCGAGGAGACGGCGGCGCCGCTGGCCAGGATGGGCCAGCGGCAGAAGAGTTCCTCCAGGTCGAGAAGCGCTGCAGTGGTGGGAAGCAATTGAGCTGTGCAGTTCCCCACTGCAGCCTTCTCCACCGCAGGTAGGCCCTTCTAAGGTGCCCCCCCCCCCCCCCTCTCCTCCGCTAGACCACCGGGTGTTCGGGCAATAGGCCCGTGGGCACAGTCAGGCCCTCCCGGCCTGTGGGCATTGAGTCGGGCCCTCCCGGCCCGTGGGCATTGAGTCGGGCCTCCTGGCCCGTGGGGCATGTAGTCGGGCCCTCCAGGCCCGTGTCCAAGATAGGCAGGCACTAGGCCTGGGGACACAGGTTGGGCACTAGGCCCATAAGGATAGTCAGGCCACAGGCCTGTGGGCAGTTAGGCGGGCACTAGGCCCGGGGCACATATCAGGCACTAGGCCTGTGGGACGTATTTTGGCCAGTAGGTACAGATAAGGTGACCCTGGGCACAAGGCCCAGGTCACCCAACGGGCAGCAAGTTAGGCGGGCGCTAGGCCCGTGGGCGAAGTCAGGCCTCCGGCCTGTGCGCAGTTAGGGGGCGCTAGGCCCAGCGAAGCAGTGTTTTCCCCGGGGTGAGTACAGGTTGCGCTAGGCCCAGGCCACCCTGAGAGTACGGTAGGTGGGTGAGCTGTGCGGTCCCCACTACTGGGTGTTCTGAGCCGGGTAGAAAAGGGACAACACCGTGTGATATTGCATTCCGATATTGTGATGTATGTTGTTACCGTGCAGGGCAAAGTGTCTGTGTTTGTATAGTTTTGTTGCACCACACCCACAGAGCTAGTTTGAGGGCTCTGCCGTTGTATTTAGTTTAGGGTGTGACACTAGGGTAGAGTTAGGCCCTGCACGGCTGTTTCTCTTTGCCTCCTTACAGGGACCTGTAAGTGGAGAAGATCGGAGTGCAAGACTTGTGACGGTGAGTAGCATTCGTGTGCGTTTGTCCCTTGTTTGTCCCCGAGCGCCGGAGTCGGGATTGCTCACGGACGTGAGAATCCTTTTCATCACACTACGTGCGAAAGCGCGAGTGTGTGAAATCTGGGTGGCTGAGGCTTTGTGCCGGTGATGACCATTCGCCCAACCGGTGAAGGTCGCGGCCACCCCTGGGGTATCCCCTGTTCCAGCGGAAGAAGGGTCGATACCCCCTTTGATGTAAACCATTCTCTCCTCAGCTCGGTCGACGGTCAGCTCCAAGAGGGAATCGCCGTGTCCGGATCCGACTGAAGAATTCCAGGTCCGTTGAAGGTTCCGGTACCTGAAGGTGAGAGAGAGCGGCGCCTGGTGAGTACCGCGTATACACCTGCACGGCAGCAGGCACCACCACACGCACCCGCAGGCCCCCGCACCTCTCACAGTAACTTGAAGCACTGGCGTCCCTGTCCTAAACCAGCCCCCTTTTATAGGTAGAGCTTCCCCTGGATTGGCTGGAAGAAACAGGAAACAGGAACTATGCTTAAAACTTGGTCTCCAACATGGCGACGCCCAGTAATGCAGACCTTTTTCCAAAGCCACATTGCTCACTGCCCCTGGTCTCCTAGCAACGGCTCAGCGAGAGCGGCCTGCTGTAGCGGCGTACCGCCACCACGAGCGGACCCCCTCACCGCCGCTTCTGCTGCCCACCGATCCGGCGCAGCAGCCCACCTCCGCCACTGCCCGCACATCGCCAAGGAAGCCAGCCCCGCGGCCCCAGCGTACCGGTAAGACTCCGGACGCTGACAAAAACAACACTGTATCAGGATGGTGTTATGCAGAGAAAAAAAGCAGGTGCATACTCTAAGCCAGTGGTTCTCAAAAATTTTTGAACCACGGCACGCGCCCTAGAGTATCAGAATTTTTTCCATGGCACCCTTAGTCCCAAAGTTTCTTATTGGGAAATTAAAAAAAAAATCTATTAAATTGTTTATATGCCATCCTTAGGTTTGTGTGGTGAGGGACAGGATTCATTTCTGTTTGTCCACATATTTTATGACTGGCAGACATCAGCACTGGTTTTACCTATTACATTGACCATAAATAATTTGAATTGGTTCTATTTCACCAACCCGAGGCAACCCTGCAAGTGACCAGAGGCACCCCAGGGTACCACGGCACACAGTTTTAGAACCACTGTTCTAAGCACTGAGAATTCTGATAATCAAGCAATTATAATAAAAAAATTAATGTGGGGTACAAATAAGGTTCTAGCATAATTGCCCAAAAATGTAAGCCCATGTACCATGTCAAGGTGAACCTCATCAGGTGGCTCCTTAACATTCCTAACACTGACACATTATCTAAATGTATCCAGGACTTACCTATATTTACCTATAATAGTGCCCAGTTGTTTATATGCAGACAGAAATGCAAGAATTGAGGGGTGGATCCAGAAGAAAATGATGAGGGGGCATCATGATAGGGGCCTCTCAGGATATGCCCGCAGGCTAAACTACATTTATCAATAATACTTTTTTCTGCAGCGGGGTACACTGGTATTCCACAGGAAATAACATTGGGGTGTAGAGTTGGATCTTGATCCAAGGCCTCCACAGGCTAAAGCTTTGACTGTTCCCAGGATGCACTGCACCGCCTCCTCTATAGCCCCGCCTCCAGGCACTGGAGCTCAGTTTGTAAGTTGGTGCCTGCAGTGCAGGTCACTAATTGGTGGGGCTGCGCCCTGCAGCCCTGAAAAGAGCCTTTTTAGAAAACTTCAAGGGACGCAGCAGTTTCTATGTCTTTATGACATGCTGTGCTGCAGCTCCATCACCTCCCGCGGCCAGGTTCCCAGGTACTTGCAGTGGAGACGCACTGGTTTTCAGGCACACCACCGCTGCCACTCTCCAGGATCGCGTGGCTGCACTAAAGGGGGGAGGTAAGAGGGTCCCCCAGGTCACCAGGTGGGACCCGCCAGTAAATCGCGATCCAGTCACAGTCCCAGGAGATGGACTGCGCCACTAGCATGGACACTGTGTCGCACAGGGACCCCACTATATCCGGCTTCCAGTCTCTAGGTCGACACTATCTAGGTCGACACTATCTAGATAGACCACTATTGGTATAGGTCGACAGGGTTTTTAGGTCAACAGGGTCTCTAGGTCGACATGTTCTAGGTTGACAGGTCAAAAGGTCGACATGAGTTTTTCACTATTTTTTTTTTAAAATTTACATTTTCATACTAAACTATCCACGCGGACTACGATTGGGAACGGTAACCTGTGCCGAGCGCAGCGAGGCACCTGCGAGGGGACACGGTGCACTAGTTGGGGTTCCCGGTCACTCTACGAGGAAAGCAACACCAAAAAAAAGAAAATACTCATGTCACCTTTGACCCTGTTGACCTAGTTACTGTCGACCAATAGTGGTCGACCAAACCACTGTCGATCTAGTTACTATCTACCTTCCATACCACACTCCTATATCCACCAGGGCAAGGAGCACAGGTCGGATTTACTAAAATCCATTTATAAAAGGCTCCACAGTACCTGGTGGTGAAGTCCAGCAGAGGGAATCAGGCACTGACCTGTAGCCCCTCCCCAGCTCCGGGAGCCATCTACTGCTAGTGTTCCTGTCCTGGAGCTGCAGTTCTCTCTCCCTCACTCCCTAACAGAGATTTTGGCGCCATTGCATAGCTGGGCTAATCTCCGGGACTGCTGGGCACTGTCTCCTCTGTAAATCCGCCTATATCATCAGCGCTGTGCCTTTACAGACACTTAAGTATTCTACACGTCATTTTAGACAGTGTTAGTTAAGAACAAGTGTACTGCTATCTGAAAATTTAGTACAAGTATTCTGTGATATACATCCAGTGTTTGCTGTGCAATGTTATATCTGTATACATACATATCAATATGTAATTTACTAGTCCAGTGCAGTTTTATTGTTTATATGTAATAATTCCTGCATTTTACCTGTGACTGAGTGTACCTATAGCTGCTGTGTGGATTCTTGTGTATCACACGTCTTGCTATCACTATACTGTATACTGTACCCTGGGGGCTAGGTGCGTCAGGGTCTCATATAATATACAGTATAGTGCTACACAGGGTATTCTGTTTTGCATTTCTCACTGTGTTTTTCAATCACCCCACACCGCTTAAATCCTCAGTGCTCTGTGTTTACTGTCACATAACACAGGGGATTATTTGCTGGTTTTGTGTTTGTCTGGATATATTGTACTGTTACGCCCTAAGGCTACATCCCATATAATGTCTACACAGGGCGGGACATCCGCGGACGGTCCTGCATCATGCAGCATTGTCACCACGGATTCACCAGTGGGGGAAGTGTTAGCTTCTGGGTCAGGCGCTAGGTGTCATACATCTCCCAGTCCGCCTGCTGCACCTGTGGTCACTCAGGACCCACCTTGGGCAGCGTTTTCAAATATGATGACTACGCTTGTAACTCATCTTACGCCCACTGTCGGACCTCCTGTGCCATTACAGCCACATATTGTCCCTGTAGTTAATCCGCCATGGGCGGAGACTCTGTCTACCCAGTTACAGCAATTAAATCAGTCTTTGATTAGACAAAAGTCCACCCCACGCCCCTCTGGGGCCAAGGGGTCATCTAAGCGGGCAATTTCTTCCTCACAATCCACTAATATTTGAGATAATTCTTCCGATGAGAATGGGGAATATACTGATCCGTCAGACACTGATACAGTTGCTTCTGATGGGGAATCTACAACCCAGGTTGATGTTCCTGACCTTGTGGAGCCTATCAAGCTGATTCTCTAAATTGATGATGACATTGAGCCCCCTGCTACGTCTAAGAAACCTAATAAGTTTAAACGTCAGAAGGTTGCTAAAGTAGATTTACCACATTCTGACCTTTTAATTGACCTATGTCAGGAATCCTGGTTATCTCCAGGAAGGAAGTTTTCCCTGTCTAAAAAGATGCTAGCTCATTATCCTATCCCTGCGGAGTTGAGTAACAAGTGGGAAATCTCCCCCGCCAATGGACTTTCATGTCACCCGTCTTGTGGTGTCATCTACTTTGCCTGTCACCACTGTCACCTCACTGAAGGAACCGACAGATAAGCGTGTGGAGGGATGCCTGAAGTCTATTTACACTCTTACCGTGCTTTACATAGACCCACTATGGCTGCCTCTTGGACGGCAAAAGGAATTGAAGCATGGGTTCAGGCAATTGAGGATGAGCTACCTCAGGATTTTTCTGACACTGTCAGACAATATCTGTCGTATATTACCACAGCCTCTCACTATATTCAGGAGGTGGCCTCTGATGCAGGGGTCATGGCGGCCAAGGCATCTACTACGTCTATATAGAAAGAGAAAGAAAGGCTGTATTGTCGATGCACAAAGAGAGGAGTAACCTGGTTGTCACATCCATCTGAAAATTCCTAAAATATAACTTTTATTGGTATAGAATTTAAAATAGTGTGACAATAACTAACACACAAACTACGAGTATAGATGAAACATAGAGGTTAAAATCAAGACATATACAATGTACTCTTAGCATTCGAAGCAGAAGGATTACTATTTGTGAGAAACGCAAGTCAGTCACAATCTTGTTCAGATCCTCCCCAAATAGTATGTCTCTCTTAAAAGGAAGCACCTCCAAGGTCTTTTTAGAGTCCAGGTCCATTTTCCAGGACCTCAACCACAGAATCCGGCGAGCCAGGATAGACGTAGTAGATGAATAGGGTTGTATCTGCACACACACAATTTATTAATACAAAATTTGGAACAAAAAGTTCCAAAATTGACCCCAATTAATTGCAGGTATTTACCTTTGCTTATGGGGGTGCTACCAACTACAGCTAAAGTAGGTACGTATAGAAAGAGAAAGAAAGGCTGTATTGTCGATGCACAAAGAGAGGAGTAACCTGGTTGTCACATCCATCTGAAAATTCCTAAAATATAACTTTTATTGGTATAGAATTTAAAATAGTGTGACAATAACTAACACACAAACTACGAGTATAGACGAAACATAGAGGTTAAAATCAAGACATATACAACATATACCACAAGTGCAATGGAAATAATAAATGTGATTAGAGATTAAAAATGTGTCCGCGTATTTGTTCTTATGTCCAATTATGTATTATTGCTCTTAGTTATAAACCAGTCTGATAATTGTTGTCGGCATTTAGTCTTCATATATTTACATGACTAGTTATTAATATGTGCAGTGTCGGGATTGTTCAGCCCTGACGAGGCTGTCAGAGTAACGGCGGAACACGCGTGTGGGCAGCGTGTGTCCGCGTTTTGTCTATGCCCTTGCTCTAATACTAATGAAATGTTTAACCAGCTCTGTTTAATGTGATTAGCCAATTCCAATAGCACTCGTGGTACTGGCTAGCAGGTAGACGGAAGATTAAGCTATAGATAATTATATTCCTCCTAATGTTTAGTTCAATCAGTACCAGATTAACTAATAGATGTTCTGCTGTAATTTAACAGACAGATAATGATTGCCTGAACTTAGCAGACAGGTGCTGTGTACCCACGTTAGTGAGCCAGCAGTGATATTGAGTGTTGTAGCTTAAACAAATAGAGAGGAATGCAACAATGTTTCATAACTAATCCTTGAGGCCACCTGATAGTCATTTAGAGACATACAAGATACAATTTAACCAATGTAAATAGACTGAGTGTCTCAGTATCAACTTGTGCAGTAGATCCATGAATACTATAGAGCACAGGTTCTCAAACTCGGTCCTCAGGACCCCACACAGTGCATGTTTTGCAGGTCTCCTCACAAAATCACAAGTGAAATAATTAGCTCCACCTGTGGACCTTTTAAAATGGGGCAGTGAGTAATTAATACACCTGTGCACTTGCTGGGTTACCTGCAAAACATGCACTGTGTGGGGTCCTGAGGACCGAGTTTGAGAACCCCTGCTATAGAGAACAACTGACAACCTGTGCCATTTGAGAATATAGCACAGTCAAAACAGCACGATTATATCTTCAGGGGCAGCAATAAAGCTAACAATGTGCAAATTATAATTCATAAATGTCTGGTAACTTAAAAATCAAAAGGGGATGCATTTACAATATAAAAATATTTTATTTTCCGATTTAGATACACTCATTCCCCTGTTACTGAAGGCACCATCCCCAAAGTGGGGCATTAGCATCTTGCACAGTTGAGGAATATAGCAAGTTGCTATATATTTAACATACTGACACTAATGAGTGAGGAAGATATTTATTCTCACTAACTAAATAAGATATGATCTTTAATACAGATGCCTCACGTGACTACAAGGAGTCTCATTAAAGCCATAATTGCATTAAACACAATCTCAAGAGAAACACCTCTATACTGTATTCTATCAAGCACTGTCTATAATTATAATGAGCACATAAACACTAACCAGTATAGTGAATGTGCCAATTTCCAGGCAGAAGAATTCTACCCGCATGCTTTATCTACACTATCTACCATTGTGATATATAACAGAAAGTGTAATTTCATATGAATGTTTCTCAGAAGGCTTAGGAAGTATATATACAATATTGAATAAAGTGATGTATATACAACAAATGATATCCTCCTCCTGAATAATGCCACATCCTGAGACACAAATAGCCTTGATTGAGTAGGATCTATCCATATTGAGATCAAAGAACTCCACTGAGATTGGAGAAAGAGATAGATCTTTCTGTTTATAATATACGACTGATACGGTGTAGATATTTGCATAACATATTATATATGCTAGTGGAATTAGATTATCAGCTATAAATATAATCATATGAGCGAGACAATCCCGACACTGCACATATTAATAACTAGTCATGTAAATATATATATATATATATATATATATATATGAAGCGTGGCTCTTGCTTTTAATTTGTGACTGACCCTGGGACATCTGGACACAACTACCCTCTGTTATCTTGCATGCTAGTGGACACTTGGAGAGACTGTGCACACCTTCCAATACCATCTGCTGTGGCTGCAAGGAATCCTCGGGTGATATACCATCTGTGTTATCCCATGAAGTCTTTTATGACATGCTTTTGTTCTTTTAACTTCCTGTAAGTTTTATCTGTGCATTAAAACCAGTGCGTGTTTTTATCAAAAATACTACACCATGGTCTGTGTTTAATGGTGCCTCGTATTTCATGCCCATTTATATTGGGGAAAGAAGTACTTATCTTTCAGATTTCTGGAATATCATCTGCTCCATCTGAATATTGATGCTTGTTATGAGGATCCCTTAGAGTGAATCTCTATCTTCCATTCATCTCACCAATGAGGAATACCTTTATTAAGGGTGAATGCAATTTATACCAGTTGTTTATACACTTTTGCATGTCACTTGGTGAGCGCTATTGTCATATGTGAAAGTTTTCCTTTTCCAATGTAAATATATGAAGACTAAATGCCGACAACAATTGTCAGACTGGTTTATAACTAAGAGCAATAATACATAATTGGACATAAGAACAAATACGCGGACACATTTTTAATCTCTAATCACATTTATTATTTCCATTGCACTTGTGGTATATGTTGTATATGTCTTGATTTTAACCTCTATGTTTCATCTATACTCGTAGTTTGTGTGTTAGTTATTGTCACACTATTTTAAATTCTATACCAATAAAAGTTATATTTTAGGAATTTTCAGATGGATGTGACAACCAGGTTACTCCTCTCTTTGTGCATCGACAATACAGCCTTTCTTTCTCTTTCTATACGTACCTACTTTAGCTGTAGTTGGTAGCACCCCCATAAGCAAAGGTAAATACCTGCAATTAATTGGGGTCAATTTTGGAACTTTTTGTTCCAAATTTTGTATTAATAAATTGTGTGTGTGCAGATACAACCCTATTCATCTACTACGTCTATCCTGGCTCGCCGGATTCTGTGGTTGAGGTCCTGGAAAATGGACCTGGACTCTAAAAAGACCTTGGAGGTGCTTCCTTTTAAGAGAGACATACTATTTGGGGAGGATCTGAACAAGATTGTGACTGACTTGGCGACGGCAAAGACTGCGTTTCTCACAAATAGTAATCCTTCTGCTTCGAATGCTAAGAGTACAACTTTTCGTTCCTTTTGACCTCCAGGTAAAGCAAAAGGTCAGGCGTACCCGAGAAAGGCTCGTACTTCCAAAACCACTAAGCCCAAATCTAAACAATACTGGGCCGCCCGTCAATCTGCTTCCAAACAAGACAAGCCTGCTGCATGATGTGGCGGGCCTCCCCCTGGGGGACCCCAGGGTGGTAGGCCGACTTCTGCAGTTTGCCCAGACCTGGTTAATGACGACTTCGGACGCCTGGGTGCGAGAAGTTGTCTCTCACAGGTATGCAATCTCTTTCAAGAGACGTCCCACTCACCAGTTCTGTTCAACGGTTATCCCCTCAGATCTGTTGAAAGCGCAAGCTCTACACCTGGTTGTACAATCCCTCCTGGAAACAGGAGTGTTAGTGCTGGTACCTCTCTCCCAGAGGGGCAGGGGCTACTATTCAACCCTGTTTCTAGTTCCAAAACCAAATGGGTCTTTCCGGCCTATCCTAAACTTCATATCATTGAACAAGAGTGTCCAAATTCCTTATTGAAACTCTGCGCTCTATTTTGCTGGCCATGGAACCCGAGGACTATATGGTATCCCTGGACATACAGGATGCTTACCTGCACATACCTATTGCCATTTCGCATAAGCAATATCTGCGGTTTGCTGTTGGAAACCTTCATTTTCAATCCCAGGCTATACCCTTTGGACTGGCCACAGCACCTCAGATTTTCACCAAGGTCATGGCCGTGATGACAGCTTTTCTCCGTCATCCGGGAATCAGGATCCTGCCGTATCTGGATGACTTGCTGATCCTGGCAAACTCCCAAGATGTCCTCCTCAGTCAACTGGAGATGGCAGTCCAATTCCTACAAGCCCACGGGTGGCTCAGCGATTGGAAGAAGTCTTCTCTGGTCCCTGCTAAGAGCATGGTGCACCTGGGGGCGCTGCTGGACACACACAGCCAAAGACTGTTTCTGTCTCCGGAGAAGGTCCTGAAACTTCAGGACAAGATCAGATACTTCCTCTCTCGCCCGAGAGTGTTGATACACTCGGCGATGCAAGTACTAGGCCTCATGGTGTCTGCTTTCGACATGGTAGAGTACGCTCAATTTCATTCCCGCTCTCTACAGAGGTTAATCCTTGAAAAACTGGAAGAAAAAGGAAGGCTCTTGTGTGGGCGCACTCTTGTAGGAAAAATAGGTTATATATAACAATTATGAAGGAATATTTAAAACATAACTTTTATTGACATTATTATGACACAAGGTTCTTCCCTGAAATCTATCCTTGAAAATACAAATTTGAAAATATCTTGCTTATAAATAAAAATGTTCTGGTCTCTTTATGGTAAAGAGTATATGGGAGGGTTGTAGACATGAATTGGTCATACCCCCATTCCCCCTGACCAGTACAGGATTACTGTATTGATGGAACCACAGGGTGGTCAAGACACATTAGTATATAAGGCTGTGCTCTTTGGCTATAAGTGACTAGGGTAATAATCAGAAGTCACATCTCTATGAGCGGTACACAAAGTTAGCATACACATATCATGATTTGAGAAAATATTAAACAGGAAATAATGGACATCCTGAAAACAGTGGAAAAAACCATTATGTTGTAAACACTGAGATGGAAACTGAGATATAGGGATTACTGAATAGAATTAGTGGTGATACTGCTGTTGGTGTTATTATCACATAAGTGAGGAAAATCCTACTCTACAACACCAGGTATTCGCAGGCAGTCTCCCTTCCTGATACTGACCTGGCCCAACGCTGTTTAGCTTCCAAGATCAGACGAGATCGGGCGCTGGCAGCGTGGTATGGTAGTAGAGAATTTTTATGTGAACACCAATGAGAGTGCACCTATATAAGAAAGATGAAATTTAGGAGAGATCGACAGAAAAGTGATAGAGAAAAGGTTGTGAAAATGTGTGGATCTGCTTTCCACGTTAGACCCGATTCCAAAATTCCCACTCACGTGGTGCAATGTTACGGGAATCGTGAATGAGAGTCCACGAGGTTAGTGATCACAGGAAAATTCGGTTGTCGGGATTGGCACTGTTGATTACAATCAGAGGACCCCCTGACTGCCACTAATGTCCTGGTTTATCCAAGAGGAATAATTCTCTGTGATGGATATCAGATGGGAGATAGAAAAAACTCACAACAGTTGCAGAAGTGTTTGGAACTTAAATAGATAATAGAGGCTTTGAATCAGTAAAATTTCATACTAAGAATAGGATATGAATATCCCGTTATTAACATATGTCAATTGCTGAAGAGAATAAAGCAAATAAAGAAAATCATCAGATCCAAAATATCAGACAAATATGAGAGGTATATGCTATTCATATGCATTTGCTATTCAAGTCATAATACATTTTCAGCTTAACCTCATGCAAGGTGCTGTGTGCTTGGTATACTGTAAGAACCCCCAAAAAACCACTGTAATACACACTGAATGTGGGATAATTAAGGCACTTCTGCCTAGATTTACAGCAAGAGTTACTATCCGTGGCATACAGCCACAAGATAGTGGGGCTTACGGTTTCACCAGTGAGATGAGAGAGCCAGAGAGAGCAAGCAAATGAATCAGGCTGATGCCAGGATGAAGCTGTGTCGACGAGACCCCTTGCGGAATGCGGAAAACGCGTTTCGCTCTTAGGCTTGTTCACTTCCGGGTTCCGTATGGTCCGGTGTGGGGAGCGGGCTTTTGTAGCAGCGGAAAGTCAAATAGACCAATCAGGGAGTGTTAGATAACAAGTGTAGTTGCTGCTCGTGTGCGCGGTTGCTAGGAGACAGCGTTCGCGACGCTATGACGACAAGGCGGAGGGACTGGAGGTGATTGAAGACTCGCGAGATCACGGACGCCATCTTAGATATGGGAATGATGTGACTTAAACTGATGGCACACATTAAGGTTGCAATGAATGGAATGATTGACTGAAATAAAATAAAAATAAATAGATAAGCTTGACAATGGGGATAGAAGGTTGTTGGAGTGGGCAAGATATGTCAGAAACGATTGGGATGAAACGGATGGGTAGATAGAGGTGATTGAAAAATCGCGAGATAACGGATGCCATCATAGATGTGGGAATGATGTGACTTAAACTTATGGCACATATTCGGGTTGCAATGAATAGGAATGATTGATGGAAATAAATAGATAGATAAGCTTGACAGCGGAAATAGAAGGTTGTTGAAGTGGGCAAGATATGCCAAGGATAAATTAAAATAGAACGGATGGGTGGATAGATGAAAGGCGTGCCTGGATTGTTGTTAGAACGGCAAGAGGGGGAGAGGGGTGTGTGTTAAGGGAAGCCAGTGAAGCCATGTTGGTGAATGGAAAGAGGAGGGGAATGGAGCGGTATGTTGTGGTGGGAAGGGAAAGGGGGAGGTGTGAGGGAAGGAGGGACTGAGTGAATTAGGTAGGGAAGGGAGGTGTGACGGTGTGCAGGAGTGTGGTTAGCTGGGGGTAGTAGAAATGAATTAATTGAATTGAGGAGGTGTATGTTGGAACAGGGAGGAATGGAGGGATGAAAGGGGGGCATGGGGGGAGAGACTTGTGGGTGGGGGTGGGAGCAGTGAGAGATGGGGGATGATAGGTGTAGGGAAAGGGGTGATTGTTGTGAAATGGTGTATTATGCGGGAAATGTCATTGGCTAGGGGTGATACGGATGAGTGGACTGATGGTGGTGAAATGAGAGGGAAATGAGAAGGTGCATGTTGGGACAAAGGGGATTGGGGGATGAAAGGGGGGCGTGCTAGGGGACCTGTGGTGAGGGTGAGAGCAGTGGGGGAGAGAGATAGTAGGTTGTAAATAATTGAATTGATATACTGAAAAAGAGGTGTGACAAAGTATCAGTGTAACCATTTGTTGGTACACTGGAAAATTCACTTGTACACATGCACTTACACCTAGGTGTAAATGTGCATGTGTGCGGGTAGGCTGACTAAATTAAAAACAGAATATTGTTATTGTCTAAAAATTGACGACAGGTGAGAAACAGATGAAACATATTTTACAAAAAAACTCCATAATTAATGGTTTCATTAAGACCAAAAGGTTTCAGACTGTTTAAACGAAAAATCCATTCACTCTCCTTTTTATATAGTTCTTTGGTTATGTCTCCTCCTCGTATTCCAAGATGTATCCGATCTAAGCAGAAGGTCTTGAAACCTTTGATGGATCCTTTGTGGACAGAGTTAAAGTGTCTCGCTACTGATGTAAGCTGTTTCATTCGTGTCAGATCTCTGGAGGCATTACGGATGTTTCCCAGGTGTTCCAATATTCTCTCCTTCAATTTGCGTGTGGTCATGCCTACATACTTTAGATTGCACTCACAAGTTATGCAATAGATCACAGCCTGCGTGTTACAGTTAAAAAAAATGTTGTAACTTGACCAACTGGCCATACCTGTCAATGACCGTGTTGGTTTGCAGGATCTGAGGGCATGATTTACATTGTCCGCAAGGGAAAGAACCTGTGATAGAAGGTTTTTTGGTGTTTGAGGAAATCAGATGGCTGTGCACTAGGTGGTCTTTCATATTTTTTGATCTGCGCCAGCTCATTTGTAATGGGGAGTTAAAGAGAGGTGCCAGATCTGGGTCCAACTGTAAGATGGGAAGATGTCTGGTTATCGCTTCCTTCAGCTTTCTCCATTCGGGACAGAAAGTACCAATGAAGCGAATAGTATCCTCCTGCTCAGTGCTCTTGCTTTTCTTTCCAAAAATCAGGTTCTCTCTCTTGGTTGCTACAGTAGCAGTGTATGCCCGTTTGAGTGAGCGTCTGCTGTAGCCTCTATCCAAGAGACGGTTAGTGAGTTCCAAGCTCTTGGTTTTGAAGATAGAGTCTTCTGAGCAATTACGTCTCAGGCGTAAGTATTCACCTTTAGGGATGTTTTCCACGGTGGGCGGAAAATGAGAGCTTGTTTGGTGAAGGAGACTGTTAGTTGCAGTCTCCTTGCGAAATAATTCAGTTTCCAGGAAGCCTGCACTGGATTTGTAGATACTGAGATCTAAGAATGGTACCCTTTCTGAGCTGATAAAATGTGTCAGGGTGATATTGAGATCATTTTTATTAAGGATCTGAATGAACTCCATGAGCAGGTTCTTATTTCCATTCCAAATTAAGAAGACATCATCGATGTATCTCAACCACAGTATTACATGTGTGGTATATTTTTCATTCCACGTATTGAAAACGTGGAAGTGCTCCCACCACCCTAGAAAGAGATTTGCATATGTTGGTGCACATGCTGCACCCATTGCAGTTCCCCTAATTTGTAAGAAAAATTGATCTTGAAACACAAAATAATTTTTGGAGAGAACAAAAGTGAGTAACTGTAAAAGAAAATCAGAGAAGTCATTGGTACCACTTTGGTCCAGAAAGAATTTCGCTGCTGTCAAACCTTGATGATGATGGATACTGGAATAAAGTGCCTCAACGTCTAAAGTCACTAGAAGAAAGTCATTCTCAAAATGGATGTCGTGAATTTTTCGCAATAAGTCGGCAGTGTCTTGTAGATAAGATGGTAGGTCAAGGACAAAGTCACGTAGGTGTAAATCCAGAAACCGACTCGGCTGCTCCAACAATCCTCCATTACCCGACATTATCGGTCTGCCTGGTGGCTGCTGGGTGTCCTTGTGAATCTTGGGCAGAAGATAGAAGGTTGGAGTTCTTGGATTCTGGACAGTCAGATATGCTGCTTCTTGTTTTGTGATAGTTCCTTGTGTAGCAGCCTCTTGTATCAAAGAGGTGTAAGCTTTCTGGAACCTTTTTGTGGGGTCATTGAGAAGTTTTTGATAACATAGGGGGTTGAATAATTGTCTATGTGCTTCCGTGATATACATTTGTAACGGCCAAAGGACAATGTTGCCACCTTTGTCCGAAGGTTTTATAATCACGTCTCGCCATGTTTCCATCTCACGTAATGCTTTTCTTTCTTTGAAATTGAGATTTCTAGATGGGTATTGATGGGCCGTTTTGATTCGGACGTGAATGTCGTCAAATTCTTTTGACACCCTGTTAAGAAAAACCCTAATTTCCGGGCTGGTATTGTCAGGTGGAAAAAATGTGGACTTGGGTTTACATTTGGGTCGGCAGGGAATGTTGTCTTGCATGTTTGATTCCAATAGTAGGTCCTCCAGGGCTTGGACTGCTTGAAGATCGTCAGGGGATAAATCGGTGCTATTGTTACTATCTTGTATTGCACGGTGTTTTGCAAAAAACTTTTTTAAGAGAAGTTTTCTGCCAAATAATCTGAGATCTTTCTCCCAGGAAAATCTGTTGAATGATCTAGAGGGTGAAAAAGAGAGGCCTTTGGCCAAAACATCCATGTGCACAGGGGAAAGAGGTCTATCAGATAGGTTGATAACCTGTAAAGAGGGAGAAGTCGGGTGGGTTACCGCACAGTCTTCCTCTGACGGGCCGGATACCGGGCGGTCTTTGATGTGTCCCAATCTGGGTTGCGTCTGTCGCCTCTTCTTTCCCCCCCGCCGGGTTTTCCTTGATTTTTGACCCGACCTCTTTGTTTCGAACTCTGGCCTAAAAAACGTGGAGAAAAATCTCCTTCTCCCTGATTAAATTTGGAGTTGTCTGAAGTCTCACTGGATGAATCTCCACTATTGGAGGATTCGAATTCTGAAAAAGTCGGGTCGTCCCTCTGTCTTCGATTCCTACTCGGGAGTATGGGATTCCACCTGAAAATATCCCCACGTGAGAAGTCTCGTTTGTCCCTGATAAATTTATTCCGCTTCCGGTCTACTATGGTTTGTTCATACAGTTTTAATTCTTTTTTGGTGTTTCTCAAAAGCTGTCTGAAAAGACAGATCTTTTTCCCAAATTTCCAAATTATGACCCAATTCATCTATTTCTTTTTCCACTTGATCTATGAGTAGTGTGTCATGTTTGACCAAAAGATGTAGTAGTTCGTGGGAGCACTTCAAGAGTGCTGCCTCCCACTCGGTCTTCAAATTCTCCGTGGCAAGTGGAAAAGAAGGGAATATTTTGGGTCTTAACCCCCGGGGCACAATCTTGTGTTTAATGTAATTTTGTAGTGTGGTGACGTCCCACGATAAACGAGTCCTTTTCTGCAAACTTTTTTGTAATCTTGTGAAAGTGGTCTTCCAATCCGAGTCGGTGGGGGATTCCTCAAAATTGTCTGAAAAGGGATCACCAAAAGTCTCCGGGTTTTGTCGTTTTGTTAGCTCCGCTTTAAGTGAAAAAGTGGTCATATTAAAGACCTACTAATGTAGAAAATGGAATTGTTACTGCTAAAATAGACAGATCCGGGAAGAAAAGAGTTATAATAGAGTAAGGTAGTGATAAAGTCTGTGCCAATGGATCAGAGACTGTTTTTGCAACAGTAGAAGATACTGTAAGGAAGCCCAGGGCGATCCGGCACAGGATTTATTAAATTGGGATAATAGTAGAATTAGAAAGAGAGAGACCAAAATTGGACAGTGCGTTACCCCTGTAAAAAAAGGGGAGGAAAGCGGCAAAATTAGCCCTTTTAAGTATAAGTATATAAATATATACGTATAAATATTATACTGTCCTGGTTGGTGGTGCACCCAGAGCCAGAAAGTACGCAGACTTGAAAAACTGGAAGAAAAAGGAAGGCTCTTGTGTGGGCGCACTCTTGTAGGAAAAATAGGTTATATATAACAATTATGAAGGAATATTTAAAACATAACTTTTATTGACATTATTATGACACAAGGTTCTTCCCTGAAATCTATCCTTGAAAATACAAATTTGAAAATATCTTGCTTATAAATAAAAATGTTTAGGGTGGTGGGAGCACTTCCACGTTTTCAATACGTGGAATGAAAAATATACCACACATGTAATACTGTGGTTGAGATACATCGATGATGTCTTCTTAATTTGGAATGGAAATAAGAACCTGCTCATGGAGTTCATTCAGATCCTTAATAAAAATGATCTCAATATCACCCTGACACATTTTATCAGCTCAGAAAGGGTACCATTCTTAGATCTCAGTATCTACAAATCCAGTGCAGGCTTCCTGGAAACTGAATTATTTCGCAAGGAGACTGCAACTAACAGTCTCCTTCACCAAACAAGCTCTCATTTTCCGCCCACCGTGGAAAACATCCCTAAAGGTGAATACTTACGCCTGAGACGTAAATGCTCAGAAGACTCTATCTTCAAAACCAAGAGCTTGGAACTCACTAACCGTCTCTTGGATAGAGGCTACAGCAGACGCTCACTCAAACGGGCATACACTGCTACTGTAGCAACCAAGAGAGAGAACCTGATTTTTGGAAAGAAAAGCAAGAGCACTGAGCAGGAGGATACTATTCGCTTCATTGGTACTTTCTGTCCCGAATGGAGAAAGCTGAAGGAAGCGATAACCAGACATCTTCCCATCTTACAGTTGGACCCAGATCTGGCACCTCTCTTTAACTCCCCATTACAAATGAGCTGGCGCAGATCAAAAAATATGAAAGACCACCTAGTGCACAGCCATCTGATTTCCTCAAACACCAAAAAACCTTCTATCACAGGTTCTTTCCCTTGCGGACAATGTAAATCATGCCCTCAGATCCTGCAAACCAACACGGTCATTGACAGGTATGGCCAGTTGGTCAAGTTACAACATTTTTTTTAACTGTAACACGCAGGCTGTGATCTATTGCATAACTTGTGAGTGCAATCTAAAGTATGTAGGCATGACCACACGCAAATTGAAGGAGAGAATATTGGAACACCTGGGAAACATCCGTAATGCCTCCAGAGATCTGACACGAATGAAACAGCTTACATCAGTAGCGAGACACTTTAACTCTGTCCACAAAGGATCCATCAAAGGTTTCAAGACCTTCTGCTTAGATCGGATACATCTTGGAATACGAGGAGGAGACATAACCAAAGAACTATATAAAAAGGAGAGTGAATGGATTTTTCGTTTAAACAGTCTGAAACCTTTTGGTCTTAATGAAACCATTAATTATGGAGTTTTTTTGTAAAATATGTTTCATCTGTTTCTCACCTGTCGTCAATTTTTAGACAATAACAATATTCTGTTTTTAATTTAGTCAGCCTACCCGCACACATGCACATTTACACCTAGGTGTAAGTGCATGTGTACAAGTGAATTTTCCAGTGTACCAACAAATGGTTACACTGATACTTTGTCACACCTCTTTTTCAGTATATCAATTCAATTATTTACAACCTACTATCTCTCTCCCCCACTGCTCTCACCCTCACCACAGGTCCCCTAGCACGCCCCCCTTTCATCCCCCAATCCCCTTTGTCCCAACATGCACCTTCTCATTTCCCTCTCATTTCACCACCATCAGTCCACTCATCCGTATCACCCCTAGCCAATGACATTTCCCGCATAATACACCATTTCACAACAATCACCCCTTTCCCTACACCTATCGTCCCCCATCTCTCACTGCTCCCACCCCCACCCACAAGTCTCTCCCCCCATGCCCCCCTTTCATCCCTCCATTCCTCCCTGTTCCAACATACACCTCCTCAATTCAATTAATTCATTTCTACTACCCCCAGCTAACCACACTCCTGCACACCGTCACACCTCCCTTCCCTACCTAATTCACTCAGTCCCTCCTTCCCTCACACCTCCCCCTTTCCCTTCCCACCACAACATACCGCTCCATTCCCCTCCTCTTTCCATTCACCAACATGGCTTCACTGGCTTCCCTTAACACACACCCCTCTCCCCCTCTTGCCGTTCTAACAACAATCCAGGCACGCCTTTCATCTATCCACCCATCCGTTCTATTTTAATTTATCCTTGGCATATCTTGCCCACTTCAACAACCTTCTATTTCCGCTGTCAAGCTTATCTATCTATTTATTTCCATCAATCATTCCTATTCATTGCAACCCGAATATGTGCCATAAGTTTAAGTCACATCATTCCCACATCTATGATGGCATCCGTTATCTCGCGATTTTTCAATCACCTCTATCTACCCATCCGTTTCATCCCAATCGTTTCTGACATATCTTGCCCACTCCAACAACCTTCTATCCCCATTGTCAAGCTTATCTATTTATTTTTATTTTATTTCAGTCAATCATTCCATTCATTGCAACCTTAATGTGTGCCATCAGTTTAAGTCACATCATTCCCATATCTAAGATGGCGTCCGTGATCTCGCGAGTCTTCAATCACCTCCAGTCCCTCCGCCTTGTCGTCATAGCGTCGCGAACGCTGTCTCCTAGCAACCGCGCACACGAGCAGCAACTACACTTGTTATCTAACACTCCCTGATTGGTCTATTTGACTTTCCGCTGCTACAAAAGCCCGCTCCCCACACCGGACCATACGGAACCCGGAAGTGAACAAGCCTAAGAGCGAAACGCGTTTTCCGCATTCCGCAAGGGGTCTCGTCGACACAGCTTCATCCTGGCATCAGCCTGATTCATTTGCTTGCTCTCTCTGGCTCTCTCATCTCACTGGTGAAACCGTAAGCCCCACTATCTTGTGGCTGTATGCCACGGATAGTAACTCTTGCTGTAAATCTAGGCAGAAGTGCCTTAATTATCCCACATTCAGTGTGTATTACAGTGGTTTTTTGGGGGTTCTTACAGTATACCAAGCACACAGCACCTTGCATGAGGTTAAGCTGAAAATGTATTATGACTTGAATAGCAAATGCATATGAATAGCATATACCTCTCATATTTGTCTGATATTTTGGATCTGATGATTTTCTTTATTTGCTTTATTCTCTTCAGCAATTGACATATGTTAATAACGGGATATTCATATCCTATTCTTAGTATGAAATTTTACTGATTCAAAGCCTCTATTATCTATTTAAGTTCCAAACACTTCTGCAACTGTTGTGAGTTTTTTCTATCTCCCATCTGATATCCATCACAGAGAATTATTCCTCTTGGATAAACCAGGACATTAGTGGCAGTCAGGGGGTCCTCTGATTGTAATCAACAGTGCCAGTCCCGACAACCGAATTTTCCTGTGATCACTAACCTCGTGGACTCTCATTCACGATTCCCGTAACATTGCACCACGTGAGTGGGAATTTTGGAATCGGGTCTAACGTGGAAAGCAGATCCACACATTTTCACAACCTTTTCTCTATCACTTTTCTGTCGATCTCTCCTAAATTTCATCATTCTTATATAGGTGCACTCTCATTGGTGTTCACATAAAAATTCTCTACTACCATACCACGCTGCCAGCGCCCGATCTCGTCTGATCTTGGAAGCTAAACAGCGTTGGGCCAGGTCAGTATCAGGAAGGGAGACTGCCTGCGAATACCTGGTGTTGTAGAGTAGGATTTTCCTCACTTATGTGATAATAACACCAACAGCAGTATCACCACTAATTCTATTCAGTAATCCCTATATCTCAGTTTCCATCTCAGTGTTTACAACATAATGATTTTTTCCACTGTTTTCAGGATGTCCATTATTTCCTGTTTAATATTTTCTCAAATCATGATATGTGTATGCTAACTTTGTGTACCGCTCATAGAGATGTGACTTCTGATTATTACCCTAGTCACTTATAGCCAAAGAGCACAGCCTTATATACTAATGTGTCTTGACCACCCTGTGGTTCCATCAATACAGTAATCCTGTACTGGTCAGGGGGAATGGGGGTATGACCAATTCATGTCTACAACCCTCCCATATACTCTTTACCATAAAGAGACCAGAACATTTTTATTTATAAGCAAGATATTTTCAAATTTGTATTTTCAAGGATAGATTTCAGGGAAGAACCTTGTGTCATAATAATGTCAATAAAAGTTATGTTTTAAATATTCCTTCATAATTGTTATATATAACCTATTTTTCCTACAAGAGTGCGCCCACACAAGAGCCTTCCTTTTTCTTCCAGTTTTTCAAGTCTGCGTACTTTCTGGCTCTGGGTGCACCACCAACCAGGACAGTATAATATTTATACGTATATATTTATATACTTATACTTAAAAGGGCTAATTTTGCCGCTTTCCTCCCCTTTTTTGACAGGGGTAACGCACTGTCCAATTTTGGTCTCTCTCTTTCTAATTCTACTATTATCCAAATTTAATAAATCCTGTGCCGGATCGCCCTGGGCTTCCTTACAGAGGTTAATCCTTGCCAGGTGGGACGGATTACCCCATTGGATCAGGTCTCAAATTATTTCCTTAACTCCGGAGGTATGTCGGTCACTGAGCTGGTGGCTACAGGGCCAACAGTTAAGCAGGGGCCTTCCCTTCTGGATCTCCAACTGGGTCCTTCTGAAAACGGACGCCAGTCTGCGGGGTTGGGGCGCGGTGTTGGAGCAACACTCAATCCAGGGTCGATGGACTAAGGAGGAATCTCTCCTTCCGATAAACTTTCTGGAACTGCGGGCAGTGTTTAATGCGTTGACATTTGCTCTTCCTCTGGTACAGAACATGCCTGTTCAAGTACAGTCAGACAACACCACCACGGTGGCATACATAAATCATCAAGGCGGCACTCGAAGCCTCATGGCAATGATGGAAGTGTCAAAAATCTGTTCATTCCAGGAATCCTCAACTGGGAAGCGGACTTCCTCAGTCGTCAGGATGTGCACGCCGGAGAGTGGAGTCTTCATCTAGAAGTCTTTCAACTCCTAGTGGACAAGTGGGGCCTACCAGATGGTTCCGGTCTTCGGAACCAGGACAAGGGATCCTCAAGCAGCATTCGTGGATGCACTGGCAATTCCATAGAACTTTCGCCCAGGGTACTACGGAAGTTCAACCAAGAAGGAGGAATACTACTTCTAGTCGCTCTAGCGTGGCCCAGATGGCATTGGATCTCAGACTTGCAGTGTCTGTTGATAGAGCGTCCTCTTCTATTTCCTTAATGCCCAGACCTCCTCGTTCAGGGCCCTTGTGTCTACGCGGACCTGGGCAGACTGGCTTTGATGGCGTGACTCTTACGGCATCACTCCAGAGAGCGAAAGGATTCTCTGAGGCGGTCTTTCAAACTATGTTGAAAGCCCGTAAACCAGCTTCGGCTCGGATTTATTACAGGGTCTGGAATTCTTACTTCACCTGGTGTGCTGCTAAGAATTATGATGCATATACTTTCAGAACTTCCAGGCTTTTGGCTCTTCTACAACAAGGCCTAGACTTGGGCCTTCGTCTGGCCTCCCTCAAGGTCCATATATCTGCCTTGTCGGTGTGGTTTCAGAGAAAAATTGTGTCTCTTCCTGACGTTCACACTTCCACTCAGGGTGTTTAATGGATTCAGCCTCCTTATGTCCCTCCTGTGGCTCCATGAGATCTGTCTGTTGTTCTGAATGCTCTACAAGAGTCTCCATGTGAACCTCTTGAGTCTGGGAACCTTAAATGCCTTATGCTTAAGGTCGTGTTTCTGTTGGCTATTGCCTCTGCTAGGAGGGTGTCGGGCGCTTTGTCCTGTCATCCACCCTTTCTGATTTTTCACAGTGACCGGGCAGTTCTTCGAACTCGCCCAGGTTATTTGCCCAAGGTGGTATCATCTTCTCACCTTAACCAGGAGATTGTGGTTCCGGCCTTCATCTCCTCTGGTTTATCCTCCAAAGAATGATATTTGGATGTGGTATGGGCTCTCCGTCTTTATGTGGAAAGGACTGCCTCTATAAGGAGGTCAGATTCCCTTTTTGTACTTTTTTGGTTTTCACAAATGTGGCTGGCCTGCGAATAAGCAAACATTGGCCAGATGGATTAGAATGGTGATTGCACAAGTGTATGTGCAGGCTAGCCTCCCAGCTCCTGCTATCAAAGCCCATTCTACTTGGTCTGTTGGACCTTCTTGGGCGGCCCGCCCACACAATTGTGCAATGCGGCTACGTGGTCCTCAGTGAACACGTTCATAAGGTTCTATACCTTTAATACTTCCACCTCCCAGGATGCTTCCTTTGGAAGCCGGGTTCTTGTGCCCGCTACAGTGAGTCTCCTCCCATGAGGAACTGCTTTAGGACATCTCCGATGGGATTCCCTGTGGAATACCAGTGTGTACCCTGCTGCAGAAAAGGAGATTTATGATAGACTTAGCATACATCTCTGAAGCATGCCCTAAGATCCCAGGAGGGATCAAAACATTGAGAGGGGATTACTATGCTTGATTTATAACACGTCTTCACTGATGACAGATTATAAGTATATGAAATTGGGTGAGGGCCTCTTTAAGCTTTCTGCTATGCTTGGATAAAGATATTTGTTATTAAGTGCTGACAAATGCACACATATGAGTGCACCCCTGTAAATGAACCTAGAAATACAGTCACAGGCAGCGTCATAGCCAGAACCTTGCAGGCCCCATAGCAACATTTTGAAGTGGCCCCATCTCAATACTTGTAGAGAGATGACTCTCCACAGCAGTTGTTAATTTTATGCCCTATAGTAGTACTGTATTAATGTTATGCCTCTTACTAGTGCCCTAGTTTATTTTTTTTAGTCCTCATAATAGTACCCAAGTTCATTTTATGACCCATAGTTCATATTATGCCACAATTTAGTACCATCGATACACATTATGCCACATTGTAGTGCCACCGGTACACATTATGCCATATTGTAATGCCCTGGTATACGTTAAGCCACATTGTAGTGCCACCGGTACACATTATGCCCCACAGTGTTTAGGGAGAAATTCTGAGAACTTGGTAGACAACTTTCTGATCTAGGTGCAAATGAGTCAGACCCAGAGGCAGACCTGCAAGCAATGGCATCCCCTGCACCCACTATAGCTACCACTAAAGGTCCACATGCACTAGGTCGACAGGGTGTCTAGTTCGAGGTCGTTAGGTTGACATGTGCAAGGTCAAAAGGTCGACATGTTTTTTTTTTACTGTTTTTGGTGTCGGTTTCTTCGTACAGTGACGGGGAACCCCAATTAGTGCACCGCGTCCCCTCGCCATGCTTCGGGCAAGGTGCCTCGCTCCACTACCGCTGCGCTTGGCACAGATTATCGTTCCCATTAGTAGTCCACGTGGATCATAAAGTATGAAAAAGGTCAAAAAATTAAAAAAATCGTGAAAAACTCATGTCGACATTTTGACCTGTCGATCTTGCACATGTCGATCTAATGAACCTGTCGACCTAGACAACCTGTCTACCTAGTGCATGTGGACCTTTAGTGGTCGACCCAATGCATGTCGACCTAATGTGTGTCGACCAAACGACCCATACCCTTCCAGGGAGCTGCCGGGGAGTTAAAGGGAAATCGTGATTCGACTCGCATCGGATACGGCCAGAAATACTCAATCACATGTTAACACCACCACAGCTTCATGAGGAATGAGCAAGTACCTCCTTAGACGGTTATTGGCAGTGGTCTCTGATATTACAGATGAGTTCCCCGTCATCTTTGCTGCAGTCACGCCAAACAGCCCCTCTTGGCACACCAGGTCATGTGAGAATATTCTAGCTTCAAGTGTATTTTCCTACTTGTTTTTTTTTTTTGCCAAAAATGCATTTTAGCCACAACACAATGCAACTAGGACACATAAGGAGATTCAGTTAATTCAGTTGATATACGTCGCTTGTATATCTGTGTATATCTGTGAGTCTCCAAATCTGCATGCAAAGTGCTACAATGTAGCACTGTAGCTTTTTTCCAAGTCCTGTTCTGCTTCATATAACAGACTCTGTCACACACACAATATATATGTGTCGCTTATTAAATGAATCAGCACAGTCTCCTTATGCATCCTAGTCGTATTGTGTTGTGACTAAGGGGTACATTTACTAAGCAGTGAAAAGAACGGAGAAGTGAGCCAGTGGAGAAATGGCCCCATCAACCAATCAGCAGCTCTATCATTTTATAGTATGCAATTATAGATGTTACTACAGTGCTGATTGGTTGCCATGGGCAACTTCTCCACTGGGTCACTTTTCCGCTCTTATCACTGCTTAGTAAATGTACCCCTAAGACACAAAAAAGGCCCCCGATGTTATCATAGACCTGGTGACGCAATCTCACGCTGCATGGCGTATTGAAGCTAGATGTATTAGGACACATCTGTATGTCTTGTTTTGAGACCCAATCTTGCATCAGCATGTTGCTGCGGAAAAAAAAAACATACTTTACAAGATGATGTCAGAAGTTCGGGTCTTCCTTATAGCAATTGCAAAACATCAAACACTTGTTCCAATACAAGCAATGTAAAGACAGGGAAAGAACTCAAAAGCCTTGAGCAGGATCAGCACACATGAGGAGTTAGGAATCTTAAGGTATGCAGAAGCTTAAACCCTGTTTGTTTAACCAAAAACAACTATGCTTCTAGATTCTAAGCAGCCAATTTAATTTGTAGATAATGTAATATAGCCAGAATAAAAGTCTTTTTTTTTTTCTTTCTTTTTTTTGTTTAGCCCCACGTTCATTACTAACTTTTCTCAGAAACAAATGCACATTATAATTTTTATATTTTACATAGTTGTTATAAAAATCAGTAGCTGAAAACAGTAAATTGTAATCCCTTCTTATTTAGGTATCATTGTAATCTTCTGCACCAGCCAATGAACAGCGTACCCTGCAGACATTTGTTTTAGAAAGTGCATTCTACAAATTCCATGAAGTTATAATAAGCATGGTTATGAAAGAATTAACGTCAACCAACTTCTTCTTCTCCCATATACGGTGGCGGCAATGAAGCAGTGTTGTTCAGACAAAAAGGGGGCAATCCAAAAGAGAAACTTCCCTCTGCTGCTGCTCTCAGAGGGACCTCTGCCTTCACAGACCCTCCCAGTGCTTGCCATGCTGCTGATCATTGCTGATCAGTCAGCGCGGCAGGACTCCCCCCTCCCCCAGTGATGCAGACAATAGCAGCCGCTGGAGAAGTGTAAATAACACCCCCCTTCCCCTCCGTCTACCTGGTGGCTGTCCTGGCTTTTAAAATTAAATTCTCGATGGTTGCGATGTTTCGATGGTCATGACAGATGTTCCAGTGTTTGCAGGGAAAAAAACATATTTCTGCAGCAGGGTACACTGTGTTCCACAGGGAATACATCAGGGTGTAGAGATGAATCTTGATCCAGAGGCACCAACAGGCTAAAGCTTTAGACTGTCCCAGAATGCATTTCGGGGCCTCCTCTATATAACCCCACCTCCAGGCACTGTGAGCTCAGTTTTAGAGTTGGTGCCTGCATAAGAAGGTCATTTAACAGGGGGGCTATTAAAAGACTTCAAGGGCTACAGCACTTCATATGTCAGTGTGACATACTGTGCTGTGGCTCCATCACCTCCCCAGCAGCGTTGCATACTCCCGCTGGCTCTGTTCCCGGGTACTTGCGGCGGAGACGCTCCGAGTCCTAGGCACACTACTGCAGATGCTCTCCAGGATCGCGTGGATGCTTCTCAGGGAGGAAGTAAGAGGGTCCCCCAGGCGGGACCTGCCATTAAATCGCGTTCCGCTGGTGTGGACACTGTGGCCGTACAGGGACCCCACTATATCCACCAGGGCAGGGGAGCACAGGTTGGATAATACATTATCCATTTTTAATAAGGCTCCATAGTACCAGGTGGTGAGGACCAGCATAGGGGATAAGGCGCTTGACCTGTAGCCCCTCCCACAGCTCAGGGCGCCATCTACTGCTGGTGTTCCCACCCTGGAGCTGCCTCACACTCTCCCTCACTTCCTGACTGAGACGCTGGGCGCCATCTTCTAACAGTAGCTGCGACTGGTCTCCGGGACTGCAGAGCAAGGTCTCTTCTGTATATCCGCTTTTATCAGCACTGTGATTCTACAGACACTTAAGTATACTACATGTCACTTTAAGACAGCGTTAGTTAAGAACAAGTATACCTCTACCAGAATATATTGTACGAGTATTCTAATATATATACAACCGGTCTCAGACCGCGCATTGTTTTTTATATATATAGTGCAAATAGCGCTGCTACCTGGATAACAAGACCTATGCCTAGAGTTACTAAAAGATATATATGTATATATACAGGGGCGGATCCAGAAGAAAATGATAGGGGGGGCACCATGGAAGGGGCAAGTACATTTGCATGTGAGGTGGCGCTTCTTATACAATGCCCACAGTTGTAGCGCTCATTATGCAATGTCCACTGTACTGGTAGTGCCCCTTATATAGACCCCATAGTAGTGGTGCCCCTTATGCAATGTCCGTATTGCCCCCAGTAGTAATGTTACCTGTAGTAATGCCCCCAGTCATTATGCCCCCAGTGGTAATGCCCCTGCAGTCATGACCCCAGTAGTTTCCCCCCCCCTTTAGTTTAGCCTCCCAGTGGTAATGGCCCCAGTAGTTTAGCCACCAGTAGTAATGCCCCCCTGTAGTTTGCCCCATTGTAGTTTAACCCCTGTAGTTATGCCCCCCTTGTAGTTTAGCCTCCAGTAGTAATGCCCCCAGTAGTTTGGCCCCTGTAATTATCCCCCAGTAGTTTGGCCCCTGTTGTTATGCCCCCAGTAGTTTGGTCCCCGTGTAGTTTAACCCCCAAGTAGTAATGCCCCTGTAGTTACGCCGCCAGTGGTAATGCCCTCCTGTAGTATGCCCCCAGTAGTTAGCACCTTTGTAGTTGGCCCCCAGTAATAATGTCCCCAGTAGTTTGCCCCCAGTAGATGCCACCCAGTAATAATGTCCCCCAGCAGTTTTCCTCCAGTAGATGCCCCCCAGTAATAATGTCCCCCAGTAGTTTGCCCCCCAGTAGTAATGTCCCCCAGCAGTTTGCCCCAGTAATAATGTCCTCCAGTAGTTTGCCCCCAGTAGTAATGCCCCCTAGGAGTTTGCCCCAATAGATGACCCCCCAGTAGTAATGCCCCCAGTAGTAATGCCCCCAGTAGATGCCCCCCAGTAATAATGCCCCCCAGTAATAATGCCCCCAGTAGATGGCCCCCAGTAAAAATGTCCCCCAGTAGCTCCCCCCAATAGATGACCCCCCCAGTAGTAATGCCCCCAGTAATAATGCCCCCAGTTGATGTCCCCCAGTAAAAATGTCCCCCAGTAGCTACCCCCAATAGATGACCCCCCAGTAATAATGCCCCCTACGAGTTTTCCCCAATAGATGGCCCCCCAGTAGTAATGCCCCCAGTAGATGCCCCCCAGTAATAATGCCCCCAGTAGATGGCCCCCAGTAAAAATGTCCCCCAGTAGCTTCCCCCAATAGATGACCCCTCAGTAGTGATGCCCCCAGTAGATGCCCCCCAGTTATAATGCCCCCTGTAGTTTGCCCCAGTAGTAATGCCCCCCCAGTAGTAATGCCCCTTGTTGATGCCCCCCAGTAGTAATGTCCCCCGTAGTTTGCCCCCAGTAGATGCCCCCGCTGCATTAAGGAAGAAAAAAACATCATACTTACCGAGCCCCGTTCCCGCTTCCAGGCCGCTGCAGTCCTCCTCCTCCCTGGGCGTCCGCTCCTCAGACAGCACTATGAGAGAGACGTCATGACTGATGTCTCTCCCATAGCGCACGGCGCACAGTGACAGCGCTGGAAGCCGGAGCTCAGTACTGAGCTCCTGCCTCCGGCTGCTGCTGTGCAGGGAGACGGGCGCCCGCTGGTAACACAATCTCAGTGGGCACCCGTCATCTCCCTGTGCAGCGCAGGGGGAGGGGGGGGACAGAAGGCCACAAATAACAGGGGGGGGGCACGGGCCCGAGTGCCCCCCCCGCCTGGATCCGCCACTGTATATATATATATATATATATATATAAAGAGAACCAAGTTCAAAAACACTTCCCCATTTAGGGAGGCTGCTAGAAGGGCCCTCTGGTGTGGACTCTATTTCAAAGTCCCGACAAGTTAAATATATAAAAGGGTAGAACCCAGCGCCTTCTGTGTTGGTAGTTTCCAAGCGCAAATGAAATAATAATATGCGTACCACATCCCGTGTATATTCAGGCCTGTAGTGTAAGTCTGTCCTTCTCCTGGTCAGATCTTCTGACTTTCTCAGTAGTCTGGTAGATGGACCGTAAGGAAATTAAAAAAGCAATAATAGTGTAATATTGCAAATATATATAAAGGTGTGCTCATAAGGAAAATCCGATGTGGTTAGCAGCTATGCAGCAAGTTAGATAACGCACCCAGTGTCAGGTTAAAAGACAAATCGGTGTGCCCACAGCCTTAGGTAGTTTAAAAATAAGTACCCTCAGGACTTGTACTTCTTATATGTAATAGATTCTTTATAAAGATGTTGTTCTTTTTCTGTGGTAATTTGCGGGAGCCCTTAAAGGTAAAATATAATCCCCCAGCAACGGGAAGAAAGCCCATAGTGTAGTAACGTTTAAAAAAAAAAAAAAATGTTTAAAATTTTAATGTAAACACATAAAAACAAAATATACAAAATGGACCCGTACAATGGATAAATAATAGAGAGGCTTATCTGATATCCTTATGGAGGAGTGAATTGTCTTTCCAACGCGTTTCGGCCTCTGGTAGTTTATTAGGACTTCATCAAGGGGTTATATAACCCCTTGATGAAGTCCTAATAAAATACAGTGTGAAGAAAAGTTCAGAAAAAAAGAACTTGCGATAATTCTAGCGTTAATAACCGAGTAAAATCGAAACCCGCTCATCTCTAATTTACTCCCTTACAGGTGCTGTGCATAGACCCACTATAGCAGACTCCTGTGCCTCAAAAGGAATTGAGAATTCACTAGAGAATATGCCTCAGGATATATCTGACACTGCCAGACAATATCTGTCTCATATTGCCACCGCCTCCCATTACATTCAGGAGGCGTCCTCTGAGACAGGTGTAATGGCGGCCAAGGCTTCGACTATTTCCATCCTGGCTCGCTAAATTCTGTGGTTGAGGTCATGGAAGGGAGGGAATACATTGGGGATAAACCCCTGGTGTCCCCCAGCACACCGAGCTGTACCTGTACCAAGACATGAAAGACTATATATATATACATAAAATAGAAATCCAGAGGTCTTAGTTACATACAGTTTGCAAACGTATGATAAGCCACCAGGCCCCGACAAGGCTCCTCTGATGCTGGTGGTCCCTAACTCTAGGTCTGGGCCCGGGGTGCAGAACCCCACAAACCTGCAAAGGCCAGCTACCCCAGGGCAGCACAACGCGAGAAGGTAAAGTGTTAGTATGTGTTAATAAAAGGAAAACAAAATCTATAACAAAAATTAATATACTAGTGAGAGTGTAATTAAAAGACCAGAAGGATTAATAAATGTGTTAAGGGGGTGCTAAATAAGATCTTGCAGTGTGCTACCCCAGAGCAGCCCAGCCCCACCAATCCAGGGGGAACCGCACCCCAGACCCACCCCAGGTACTAATAATAATAATAACAACCCTTCCGGGTAATATAACATAATGCCACATGATAATGGCATCTGAGCAAATGTATCCGAATTGAGAGCTAACTTACCTGAAGATACCCCCGGGATCTCCAAATGGCAATACAGAGACCAGCATGCCCTCCAAACACTGGTCCCATCCATGCCCCTCATACTGACAGAACAAAATGTAAGTTGCTCAAATCAATTAGGAAGTACAATTCAGGTGCATGAAAGGGAGGGGGTAGTCTGGCTAGAAATACATTGGGGATAAACCCCTGGTGTCCCCCAGCACACCGAGCTGTACCTGTACCAAGACATGAAAGACTATATATATATACATAAAATAGAAATCCAGAGGTCTTAGTTACATACAGTTTGCAAATGTATGATAAGCCACCAGGCCCCGACAAGGCTCCTCTGATGCTGGTGGTCCCTAACTCTAGGTCTGGGCCCGGGGTGCAGAACCCCACAAACCTGCAAAGGCCAGCTACCCCAGGGCAGCACAACGCGAGAAGGTAAAGTGTTAGTATGTGTTAATAAAAGGAAAACAAAATCTATAACAAAAATTAATATACTAGTGAGAGTGTAATTAAAAGACCAGAAGTATTAATAAATGTGTTAAGGGGGTGCTAAATAAGATCTCGCAGTGTGCTACCCCAGAGCAGCCCAGCCCCACCAATCCAGGGGGAACCGCACCCCAGACCCACCCCAGGTACTAATAATAATAATAACAACCCTTCCGGGTAATATAACATAATGCCACAATATAATGGCATCTGAGCAAATGTATCCGAATTGAGAGCTAACTTACCTGAAGATACCCCCGGGATCTCCAAATGGCAATACAGAGACCAGCATGCCCTCCAAACACTGGTCCCATCCATGCCCCTCATACTGACAGAACAAAATGTAAGTTGCTCAAATCAATTAGGAAGTACAATTCAGGTGCATGAAAGGGAGGGGGTAGTCTGGCTAGAATTACATTGGGGATAAACCCCTGGTGTCCCCCAGCACACCGAGCTGTACCTGTACCAAGACATGAAAGACTATATATATACATATAATAGAAATCCAGAGGTCTTAGTTACATACAGTTTGCAAACGTATGATAAGCCACCAGGCCCCGACAAGGCTCCTCTGATGCTGGTGGTCCCTAACTCTAGGTCTGGGCCCAGGGTGCAGAACCCCACAAACCGACAAAGGCCAGCTACCCCAGGGCAGCACAACGCGAGAAGGTAAAGTGTTAGTATGTGTTAATAAAAGGAAAACAAAATCTATAACAAAAATTCATATACTAGAGTGTAATTAAAAGACCAGAAGGATTAGAGACTAATTTCATACATTACGCTAAAGACAATGCACAGCACGAAGGAGATATAAATCTCTTTTGGTCTGCCTCCAAGCCGGTGATGAGGGGTTACGTAATTGCATATGTTGCAAATAAGCGTAAGAACCTTAATCAGCGCTATCGGGACCTGGGTTTGGCACTCACTAACTCATATGCACAACGGTTATCTTCCCCAACAGATGATAACCGTAGAATTTATACAGAAACAAAACATCTCCATGATACTCTCTGCACGGAAAGAGCACAATACGCTCTGGATTTTCAAAAACATAGATATTATAAGTGGGGTAACAAAGCAGGCAAACTTCTAGCGAACATGGTTCGTAGTCAGCGCCCCACCCCAACTATTCTATCCCTGCATACAGGCCCTCATCTGTCCTCTGATCCAGCAGTTATTGCTGACTCCTTCTTGACCTATTATAAGGAACTTTACACTGCCCCACCGGACGACCCTATTGGCGGCATGGCCTTCCTCCGCTTTGCCGGATCCCCTACACTGACTGAAGATGACAGAACTTCCCTCATGGCACCGGTCACCGACTTAGAATTATTGACAGTGGTTAAACAATTAGCTAACGGCAAGTCTCCTGGCCCAGATGGTTTGAGCGCGGAATACTATAAATTATTGTTGCCCCATGTTACACCTCATCTCCTATCACTAATTAATTCCATTTTATCGGGAAATGTTGCTCCTCCTACTTTTAATCAGGCTCGTGTGATAGTACTACCAAAACCGGGGAAAGACCCCACCCAAGTTCAATCATATCGCCCAATTTCCCTCCTAAATCAGGACTTTAAGATTCTAACTGCTCTTATGGCAAATAGGCTGCAACTTATACTACCCACGATATTACACCCGTCCCAGACCGGCTTCGTGAAGGGAAGAACTTCAGTACATAATATTAGACAATTGATAGCGGCACTGACCACGTCGACCCAGTCACCGGGGGGAATGTCCCTGCTGGTGAGTTGCGATGCTGACAAGGCATTTGACCGTGTGTCATGGTCACATCTGCTACGAGTCCTTCACTGTCAGGGATTTGGGGCTGATTTTGTAAATTTTTTCCGCACCTTCTATGCCTCTCCGGCCGCATTCCTCACAGTGAATGGAATGAACACTGATAACTTTATGTTGTATAGAGGCACGAGACAGGGATGTCCACTATCCCCACTTTTATTTGACCTTGCATTGGATCCGCTCATTAGACACTGTCACCTCAATACCACCTGGCACGGGATTAAAATTGGTAATCAGGGCCTTAAAGTCACGGCCTATGCCAATGACTTGCTGCTGTACTTCTCGAATCCCAGAGATGCGTTTCCTAGTTTATTGTCTCTGCTGACGGTTTTTGAATCAATTTCTGGGTTCAAGATCAATAAATCTAAAACTGAAGCTCTAGCCCTCCATCCCGGTGCGACTCACGACTGGGATGACCAATTCCCCTTTCGATGGGCAAAACAGACGATCACATATCTAGGCCTTAAAATACCTATTAACCCAGCTGAACTATATAGATACAACTTCCCACGAGTCATTGCACGTATCCTAGACGACTTTCAGAAGTGGAAGCACTTACCCCTCTCTTATCTAGGCAGATGTCAATTGATTAAAATGATCACCTTCCCGAGACTACTATACCCCATTCAAATGTTACCTTTGCTGATATCTGAGGCAGACCTGAAAATTCTCAACAGGGCCTTTAGTGAATTTATCTGGGCACATAAAAAACCTAGAATCTCGCTGTTTAAGTTGTGCCAATCGCAAAAGTTGGGCGGTGTCAACCTGCCCTGCATCAGAAGTTATATGCTGGCTGCAAACTATCGCTACGCAGTCGACTGTATACATGGGACGGAGGTTTTCGCTAACACCGGCTTGAACAGGCCTTTTGCCCTGACACCCCACTCGTTAGCTTGCTACACACACGTCCGTCCTCTTTCCCCCCTCAGATACAAAGTAACATCCTATTAATGTCAACATGCACAGCTTGGAGACAAGCACGTTCTAGGATGGGCGTCTCCAGCCATAACACCACCTTTCTCCCCTTATCACACAACCCAGATTTTCGCAGGACGACTATACAATCCACGTTGGTTGCTCTGACAAATCAAGACATTAGATTACTGTACCAGTTGATTGACCGAGACACCTACCAGATGTGCACATATACTACTCTTTGCGAGAGGTTTCCACAACTTCCAATCCCACTATCTGTGTATTTTCAGCTCCGTAGCTATCTTCACAAATCATTAGCCACAATGACAGTACAAGACAAAACTAACAATTTAGATGTCGTTCTACAAACCACACCTAAGGTTCATTATTCTACGGCCTTTCTTTATACATTTCTCAAAAAAATCATAGACTGGGAAACTACACAATCAGGAATGACCAAATGGGCAGTGGACTTCCCAACTATTACCACATCTGATATGCTCACAGCATTTAACAAAATCAACAAAACTCTCTCGTCAGCATCATATGCTGAAATGAACTACCAAATATTGCATCGTTCCTATATTACACCGAAATTACGATTCCAAATGGGCACGGCTCCTGACTCCAAATGTTTTAAATGCGGAGCGCGTGAGGCAGATATATATCACTGTTTATGGAGTTGTACTGAAGTCCTCAAGTTCTGGGATTTAGTACAAAACTATGTTAAAAATAAACTGCATATCGATGTGGTGGCCACCCCTGAATGGGCTATTTGGGACGTTCACTGTCAATCTTCAACGCCTGGGCTGTCCCTTGGCCAGCGCAGGCTGTTGACCAAAATAGCAGCTGCAAGCAAAAAGGCTATCCTGTGACAATGGATAGCTACTGATTCATTGTCCCTAATTTTGTTATTGCCAAGGTTATCATACCTATTTCACATGGAGTGGCTTGAGATGTCTATTGATAAAGAATGTAAAATTGAGAAATTCTTTGATATTTGGCTCCCTTATATACAGACGCTCGATGATACCATCAAACCCCCCGTTGGCATCCCCTGCACCCACTATAGCTACCACTAAAGGTCCACATGCACTAGGTCGACAGGGTGTCTAGTACGAGGTCGTTAGGTCGACATGTGCAAGGTCAAAAGGTCGACATGGTTTTTTTTAACTGGTTTTGGTGTCGGTTTCTTCGTACAGTGATGGGGAACCCCAATTAGTGCACCGCGTCCCCTCGCCATGCTTCGGGCAAGGTGCCTCGCTGCACTACCGCTGCGCTCGGCACAGATTATCGTTCCCATTAGTAGTCCACGTGGATCATAAAGTATGAAAAAGGTCAAAAAATTAAAAAAATCGTGAAAAACTCATGTCGACATTTTGACATGTCGACCTAATGAACCTGTCGACCTAGACAACCTGTCTACCTAGTGCATGTCGACCTTTAGTGGTCGACCAATGCATGTCGACCTAATGTGTGTCGACCAAACGACCCATACCCGTCCAGGACTGCCAGGGAGCTGCCGGGGAGTTGAAGGGAAATCGTGATTCGACTCGCATCGGATACGGATCGTCTTGATGTATGGCCAGAAATACTCAATCACATGTTAACACCACCACAGCTTCATGAGGAATGAGCAAGTACCTCCTTAGACGGTTATTGTCAATGGTCTCTGATATTACAGATGAGTTCCCCGTCATCTTTGCTGCAGTCACGCCAAACAGCCCCTCTTGGCACACCAGGTCATGTGAGAATATTCTAGCTTCAGTTAATTCAGTTGATATACGTCGCTTGTATATCTGTGTATATCTGTGAGTCTCCAAATCTGCATGCAAAGTGCTACAATGTAGCACTGTAGCTTTTTTCCAAGTCCTGTTCTGCTTCATATACAGACTCTGTCACACACACAATATATATGTGTCGCTTATTAAATGAATCAGCACAGTCTCCTTATGCATCCTAGTCGTATTGTGTTGTAACTAAGGCAGGGGTGGGCAATTATTTCAGCTGAGGGGCCACTTGACACTTTCCTGTCAGTATTCGAGGGCCGCACACAAAATAGCAGCCCCCCCCCTCCTCCATGCGCCAAAAATATGGGGATGTGGCTTGTGTGGAAGGGGCGTGGCCAAAAAATCATACAGATTCATATCAGGCTGCACAATAGTCTCCATTATTTAAATGATGCCACACAGTAGCGCCACTTACACACATTACACCAGGTAGAGCCCCTTTTACATTACAGCAGGCAGAGCTCTCTTTTACACACTGTGGGTGGGGGGGGGGGGATGGTTTGGGTTAGGCTGCGGGGAGGGGAGGTTAGGGTTGGGCACCGCCCTCCGAGGGTTAGGGTTAGGCTACTGGGGAAAGGGCCCTAGGTTTAGGCAGCCATGGGGGGTGATTAGGGTTAGGCACCAAGGGTTAGGTTGCGGGGAGGGAGGGTTAGGGGGTTGGGGAGAAGGGAGAACACCCCTTACTCACCCCTGTCAGTTTCGAGATATCGGGATCCCAGCGTCGGTATTTTGACCTACGGGATCCCAAGTGGCGGTGAATCATACTGATCCAACACATACACAGAGCTACATATACATAGTTACACAGACACATATACAGAGTTACAGACATACAGTATACATAGAGTTACACAGACACATATAGAGCTACAGACACGTATACAGCGCTACAGACACATATACAGAGCTATAGACACATATAGAGTTACACAGAGACATATACATATACAGACACATACACAGAGTTACAGGCACATTATCATTTACAGTTACACAGACATAATATAAGTTATGGTCCCTCATACCTTAAATGAAAGAATGTCACTGCATGAAAACTTTGACTTCTTTGGAAGTCCATCATCCTACCTGCCATGCATAATAAAGTGCAGGAGCATCAGGGCTGTGCTCCATGCTGGATAGCCCCGCCCCCTGCAGGGACACTACTTCCTCCTTCTTTCTTCCTTCTGATAATCAGGGATGGCCCATTGAAGGAGGGGGGCCCAGGACACATGCCCCGAGAGACCCCTGCTACTGAGAGCCCTCCATTCTCCGCACGGCAAAGCAAGCAGTCCTTCCCCCTGTCTCAGAGGCGGAGCTTTGCCTGGCTGGGTGAGTGAGAGTAGCAGGGGGAGGAGGAGCTGCGCTGAGAGGGAGCAGGGGGGGGAGAGATCGCATAGTGCCGGCTGCGGTTAAGAGAGCCGCGCTGCCGCAGGCATCAGCTCGCAGCCGCTGCTGGTGACCTGGGCTGGAAGCTGGCCGGGACAATGACAAGCGGCCCTGTCGGGCCGCTTGTCATTGCATGCAGGTGGGAGGCAGCGGGCCGGGCAGGATCGGTTCGCGGGCCGCATCCGGCCCGCGGGCCGTATTTTGCCCACCCCTAGACTAAGGGGTACATTTACTAAGCAGTGAAAAGAACGGAGAAGTGAGCCAGTGGAGAAATGTCCCCATCAACCAATCAGCAGCTCTATCATTTTATAGTATGCAATTATAGATGTTACTACAGTGCTGATTGGTTGCCATGGGCAACTTCTCCACTGGGTCACTTCTCCGCTCTTATCACTGCTTAGTAAATGTACCCCTAAGACACAAAAAAGGCCCCCGATGTTATCATAGACCTGGTGACGCAATCTCACGCTGCATGGCGTATTGAAGCTAGATGTATTAGGACACATCTGTATGTCTTGTTTTGAGACCCAATCTTGCATCAGCATGTTGCTGAGGAAAAAAAAAAACATACTTTACAAGATGATGTCAGAAGTTCGGGTCTTCCTTATAGCAATTGCAAAACATCAAACACTTGTTCCAATACAAGCAATGTAAAGACAGGGAAAGAACTCAAAAGCCTTGAGCAGGATCAGCACACATGAGGAGTTAGGAATCTTAAGGTATGCAGAAGTTTAAACCCTGTTTGTTTAACCAAAAACAACTATGCTTCTAGATTCTAAGCAGCCAATTTAATTTGTAGATAATGTAATATAGCCAGAATAAAAGTCTTTTTTTTTTTCTTTCTTTTTTTTGTTTATTACTAACTTTTCTCAGAAACAAATGCACATTATAATTTTTATATTTTACATAGTTGTTATAAAAATCAGTAGCTGAAAACAGTAAATTGTAATCCCTTCTTATTTAGGTATCATTGTAATCTTCTGCACCAGCCAATGAACAGCGTACCCTGCAGACATTTGTTTTAGAAAGTGCATTCTACAAATTCCATGAAGTTATAATAAGCATGGAGATGAAAGAATTAACGTCAACCAACTTCTTCTTCTCCCATATACGGTGGCGGCAATCAGTGACGTGCGGTGAGGTCAATGGCTGGGGAGGCACTGGCCTGTCCAGTACATCTCCAGTACATGGGATGATGTGCCTGGTGCGGGGCAGCACACACACTGACATCTATACAGTCACTATGTTATAGTAGTACTCAGGAGTCACGTATCGTCTGCTTGGAGCTCAACATTGTATTCCGGCTGCCAGTCCCCATTCCCCGAATACCTGTGCCTTATAGGCACTCTAGATGTGATGGTATGTGACCCCTGATGTGTCTGTATGGGCCATACACTTATGGGTGACTCCAGGGTACTGTCACTGTGAGTACTGTGCAGCGCCTTGTGACAGGCGGTCGCTGCTGAGGATGCTACCTGAAAGGAGAAGGAGGAGGAGAGCACCGGGCTGCACAGAGCACTTCCAGCTTACCTCTGCCACTGCCTCCAGGTCCGGTGCCGCTGATTATCTGCACCTTGCTCTCCGGCCTTCCCGGCGCTGCCAGCTGAGGGGTAACGGAGAGCACCAGGCCCCAGGGGTGTATCTATTGGCCTGTGCGCCCCTGGCAAAGTAAGGAACTGGTGCCCCCCATGTTACAAATAGGGACAGCGCACAGAGAAAAAGGGGCATGGTCTTGTGGGGAAGAGATATGGCCACACAATAGTACCCCCAATTAAAATTACGCCACACAGTAGTCCCCTTATTCACATTACAGTACACAGAAGTCCCCTTATTCACATTACAGCACACAGTAGTCCCCTTATTTACATTACAGTACACAGAAGTCCCCTTATTCACATTACAGCACACAGTAGTTCCCTTATTTACATTACAGTACACAGAAGTCCCCTTATTCACATTACAGCACACAGTAGTCCCCTTATTTACATTACACCACACAGTAGTCCCCTTATTCACATTACAGTACACAGAAGTCCCCTTATTCACATTACAGCACACAGTAGTCCCCTTATTCACATTACACCACACAGTAGTACCCCTTATACATGTTACACCACACACAGGAATAAATTCCCCACGAGGGAGCAGCAGTCAGCATCGTCTGCAGCTAATATTTGGCATCATTGATCCCTATGTAAAATGGATTTTCGAATGTACATGGGCTCATAAGACCAGAAGCATAAAATAATTAGAAGAACTGCCTTGACTCATTCTTTTTCTAAAATCATATTTACACTTAAAACCAGTTTTACATAGGTATGAACATTAACAAAATTCTCACTGCTCCGCTAATGCACTGCAGGTAAACAATGATCGGGACCACCACCTACTGAAGATGCAATCTAGAACATCTAATAAAGTAGCAATCTGACATGTCATTCTACAGTGCCCACAGGCAAGGGCGTAGCTACCATAGGTGCAGGGACTGCAGTTGCTATCGGGCCCAAAGCTGAAAGAAGCCTGCTTTACCTGTCACAGTTACATTTGTTATATTCATTTTACCCCATTGGGTGATACATAGGGGCACTTACATCCTTACAAACTTTTGCCTTGGGTCCTAGAAAAAACTAGTTACGCCCCTGGACCTGCTCATTGTAATGTGGTATCATATGAACTGGGTAAACTATATGTTGTAATGTGAATTGAGGGTACTATACTGTAACAACAATTTATGACATACACAGTTCTGTCCCATTCACCAACATATATTCCCTTCTCCCTCCCCTCCGAATCTGTGCCACGCTTGATCGATTATACCCCTTTTCCACTAGCTCAAAAAACACGGGTAAATGCACAGGGGGCGCGTATTTACCCGTGTTTTTTGCTAGCGGAAAAGGGTCCCCCCCCAAAACCCGGATCAAGTGACCCGTGAATCCTACCCGGGTAACTACCTGGGTAGGACATGGGAATGATCCGGGTAGGGTTGTAGTGTAAACGGAAGCCGTGTCGATGCGACACAGCTCCCGTTTACACTGTATGGAAGGGCGGCGCTGGCCGCGTCACTAGCAGCGTCACCTACCCGCCAATATGCCGGGTTGGTGAGCGCAGTGGGAAAGAGGCTGAGCACGGGCTGCAGCCGGGTAGCACCCGTGTCAGGCTCCCGGCTGTGACCCGTGCTCATATGTGGAAATGGAGTATTAATATTAATTTCAGTATACAGTCTGCAATGTCTTCTTGTGTTATTTTAAGCCCCGTTATACTGTCTCATCGGGTGGTATTCATGTGACCGCCGGTCAGCTGACCGACAGTCACATGACCTCCTCCGGGAGCCCGACGGCTCACTTTCCCGATGGTCGGCATGCCGACCAACAGGGACTATTTCCACTCGTGGGTGTCCACGACACCCATAGAGTGGGAATAGAACCCGTGGCGACCGCAGGTCGCCACCGAGCCCGCACCGTGGCGAGCGCAGCGAGCCCACAGGGGCTTGCTGCACTCACCCCTCCCCGCCGGTATCCCGACGTCGGTATGCTGCCGGGACCCCGGCGTCGGTAAGCCATACCACACCCGTCTCATCATGCCCCATGGCAGGTACCTGGAAGCTGCCTTTGCTGCCGTGCTTCTAAGGTGGCTCCAGCACTGTCGTACTCCTCCTGCAGTCTCCCCCTTATGATGAGCGGAGCCAGAGAAGCCCCCTCAGCCAGCCCCCTGCGAACGGAGTAACAAAAATCGGACAGCAGCCAGATGCAGCTCCCGGAGGCCTCTGGGAAATGTAGTTCTCTAATCACCGTTCTGTGGCCTCCGGCATCTAGCTGAGCACCCGGGTCAGACAACAGCTCCAATGACGCCCCCGCTTCATGGTTGATAGAAGAGCAGAAATGAGTGTTCAATTGGAAACACGGTGCTGTTCTCCTATGAGATTCTACCTTATCCGCGGGTGGTGCAGCCGGGTCACCCGCTCCTCCCTCTGTCAGCGCTCCTGACAAGTGCCGCCGCAAAGATCACTCCGTTTATCAGCTTACCTCCGCCACTGGTCCGGCGCCACTAATTATCGGTAGCTTGCTCTCCGGCCTCCCCGGCGCTGCCAGCTGCGGGGTAACGGAGAGCATCGGGCGTCACGACGGCTCACATCACCCACAGCAGGACAGGAGTCAGGGGGAATGAATAGAGGGGATCTTTGTTTTGGTCCTCGTATCTGTGATTGGACCAGCGGATCCAGCACTGGATCCGCTGTCCAATCACATGTGCCTCGCTGACAGGGGAAGCCCGTCCCTGTCAACGAGGCACATGTAGAAGTGCCGCTTTCACTACTGTTTTCAATGGGCTTTTAGAGCCCAGTGCTCAGCCCCGCCCACCCGCTCTATCCCGTTACCGTTATCAACGGGAGGCACTTGCTATCAGTGCCTCCCAAGCTTATTTTATGACTTAAAATGATTTGAATACTATAAAGAAGATACTTATGACACAGAATATGTGTCATAAGTATCTTCTTTTTATCACTGTAATCATTAATGACAGGGGAGGCACTGCCTCCCCTGCCTCCCCTGACTGCACGTCCCTGGCGGCAATGAAGCAGTGTTGTTCAGACAAAAAGGGGGCAATCCAAAAGAGAAACTTCCCTCTGCTGCTGCTCTCAGAGGGACCTCTGCCTTCACAGACCCTCCCCAGTGCTTGCCATGCTGCTGATCATTGCTGATCAGTCAGCGCGGCAGGACTCCCCCCTCCCCCAGTGATGCAGACAATAGCAGCCGCTGGAGAAGTGTAAATAACACCCCCCTTCCCCTCCGTGTACCTGGTGGCTGTCCTGGCTTTTAAAATTAAAGTCTCGATGGTTGCGATGTTTCGATGGTCATGACCGATGTTCCAGTGTTTGCAGGGAAAAAAACATATTTCTGCAGCAGGGTACACTGTGTTCCACAGGGAATACATCAGGGTGTAGAGATGAATCTTGATCCAGAGGCACCAACAGGCTAAAGCTTTAGACTGTCCCAGAATGCATTTCGGGGCCTCTTCTATATAACCCCACCTCCAGGCACTGGGAGCTCAGTTTTAGAGTTGGTGCCTGCATAAGAAGGTCATTTAACAGGGGGGCTATTAAAAGACTTCAAGGGCTACAGCACTTCATATGTCAGTGTGACATACTGTGCTGTGGCTCCATCACCTCCCCAGCAGCGTTGCATACTCCCGCTGGCTCTGTTCCCGGGTACTTGCGGCGGAGACGCTCCGAGTCCTAGGCACACCACTGCAGATGCTCTCCAGGATCGCGTGGATGCTTCTCAGGGAGGAAGTAAGAGGGTCCCCCAGGCGGGACCTGCCATTAAATCGCGTTCCGCTGGTGTGGACACTGTGGCCGTACAGGGACCCCACTATATCCACCAGGGCAGGGGAGCACAGGTCGGATAATACATTATCCATTTTTAATAAGGCTCCATAGTACCAGGTGGTGAGGACCAGCATAGGGGATAAGGCGCTTGACCTGTAGCCCCTCCCACAGCTCAGGGCGCCATCTACTGCTGGTGTTCCCACCCTGGAGCTGCCTCACACTCTCCCTCACTTCCTGACTGAGACGCTGGGCGCCATCTTCTAACAGTAGCTGCGACTGGTCTCCGGGACTGCAGAGCAAGGTCTCTTCTGTATATCCGCTTTTATCAGCACTGTGATTCTACAGACACTTAAGTATACTACATGTCACTTTAAGACAGCGTTAGTTAAGAACAAGTATACCTCTACCAGAATATATTGTACGAGTATTCTAATATATATACAACCGGTCTCAGACCGCGCATTGTTTTTTATATATATAGTGCAAATAGCGCTGCTACCTGGATAACAAGACCTATACCTAGAGTTACTAAAAGATATATATGTATATATACAGGGGCGGATCCAGAAGAAAATGATAGGGGGGGCACCATGGAAGGGGCAAGTACATATGCATGTGAGGTGGCGCTTCTTATACAATGCCCACAGTTGTAGCGCTCATTATGCAATGTCCACTGTACTGGTAGTGCCCCTTATATAGACCCCATAGTAGTGGTGCCCCTTATGCAATGCCCGTATTGCCCCCAGTAGTAATGTTACCTGTAGTAATGCCCCCAGTCATTATGCCCCCAGTGGTAATGCCCCTGCAGTCATGACCCCAGTAGTTCCCCCCCCCCCCTTTAGTTTAGCCTCCCAGTGGTAATGGCCCCAGTAGTTTAGCCACCAGTAGTAATGCCCCCCTGTAGTTTGCCCCATTGTAGTTTAACCCCTGTAGTTATGCCCCCCTTGTAGTTTAGCCTCCAGTAGTAATGCCCCCAGTAGTTTGGCCCCTGTAATTATCCCCCAGTAGTTTGGCCCCTGTTGTTATGCCCCCAGTAGTTTGGCCCCCGTGTAGTTTAACCCCCAAGTAGTAATGCCCCTGTAGTTACGCCGCCAGTAGTAATGCCCTCCTGTAGTATGCCACCCAGTAATAATGTCCCCCAGCAGTTTTCCCCCAGTAGATGCCCCCCAGTAATAATGTCCCCCAGTAGTTTGCCCCCCAGTAGTAATGTCCCCCAGCAGTTTGCCCCAGTAATAATGTCCTCCAGTAGTTTGCCCCCAGTAGTAATGCCCTCTAGGAGTTTGCCCCAATAGATGACCCCCCAGTAGTAATGCCCCCAGTAGTAATGCCCCCAGTAGATGCCCCCCAGTAATAATGCCCCCCAGTAATAATGCCCCCAGTAGATGGCCCCCAGTAAAAATGTCCCCCAGTAGCTCCCCCCAATAGATGACCCCCCAGTAGTAATGCCCCCAGTAATAATGCCCCCAGTAGATGTCCCCCAGTAAAAATGTCCCCCAGTAGCTACCCCCAATAGATGACCCCCCAGTAATAATGCTCCCTACGAGTTTGCCCCAATAGATGGCCCCCCAGTAGTAATGCCCCCAGTAGATGCCCCCCAGTAATAATGCCCCCAGTAGATGGCCCCCAGTAAAAATGTCCCCCAGTAGCTTCCCCCAATAGATGACCCCTCAGTAGTGATGCCCCCAGTAGATGCCCCCCAGTTATAATGCCCCCAGTAGTTTGCCCCAGTAGTAATGCCCCCCCAGTAGTAATGCCCCTTGTTGATGCCCCCCAGTAGTAATGTCCCCCGTAGTTTGCCCCCAGTAGATGCCCCCGCTGCATTAAGGAAGAAAAAAACATCATACTTACCGAGCCCCGTTCCCGCTTCCAGGCCGCTGCAGTCCTCCTCCTCCCTGGGCGTCCGCTCCTCAGTCAGCACTATGAGAGAACCAAGTTCAAAAACACTTCCCCATTTAGGGGGGCTGCTAGAAGGGCCCTCTGGTGTGGACTCTATTTCAAAGTCCCGACAAGTTAAATATATAAAAGGGTAGAACCCAGCGCCTTCTGTGTTGGTGGTTTCCAAGCGCAAATGAAATAATAATATGCGTACCACATCCCGTGTATATTCAGGCCTGTAGTGTAAGTCTGTCCTTCTCCTGGTCAGATCTTCTGACTTTCTCAGTAGTCTGGTAGATGGACCGTAAGGAAATTAAAAAAGCAATAATAGTGTAATATTGCAAATATATATAAAGGTGTGCTCATAAGGAAAATCCGATGTGGTTAGCAGCTATGCAGCAGGTTAGATAACGCACCCAGTGTCAGGTTAAAAGACAAATCGGTGTGCCCACAGCCTTAGGTAGTTTAAAAATAAGTACCCTCAGGACTTGTACTTCTTATATGTAATAGATTCTTTATAAAGATGTTGTTCTTTTTCTGTGGTAATTTGCAGGAGCCCTTAAAGGTAAAATATAATCCCCCAGCAACGGGAAGAAAGCCCATAGTGTAGTAACGTTTAAAAAAAAAAAAAAAAAAAAAAAAAATGTTTAAAATTTTAATGTAAACACATAAAAACAAAATATACAAAATGGACCCGTACAATGGATAAATAATAGAGAGGCTTATCTGATATCCTTATGGAGGAGTGAATTTTCTTCCCAACGTATTTTGGCCTGTGGTAGTATATTAGGACTTCATCAAGGGCTTATATAACCCCTTGATGAAGTCCTAATAAAATACAGTGTGAAGAAAAGTTCAGAAAAAAAGAACTTGCGATAATTCTAGCATTAATAACCGAGTAAAATCGAAACCCGCTCATCTCTAATTTACTCCCTTACAGGTGCTGTACATAGACCCACTATAGCAGACTCCTGTGCCTCAAACGGAATTGAGAATTCACTAGAGAATATGCCTCAGGATATATCTGACACTGCCAGACAATATCTGTCTCATATTGCCACCGCCTCCCATTACATTCAGGAGGCGTCCTCTGAGACAGGTGTAATGGCGGCCAAGGCTTCGACTATTTCCATCCTGGCTCGCTAAATTCTGTGGTTGAGGTCATGGAAGGGAGGGAATACATTGGGGATAAACCCCTGGTGTCCCCCAGCACACCGAGCTGTACCTGTACCAAGACATGAAAGACTATATATATACATATAATAGAAATCCAAAGGTCTTCGTTACATACAGTTTGCAAACGTATGATAAGCCACCAGGCCCCGACAAGGCTGGTGGTCCCTAACTCTAGGTCTGGGCCCGGGGTGCAGAACCCCACAAACCGGCAAAGGCCAGCTACCCCAGGGCAGCACAACGCGAGAAGGTAAAGTATTAGTATGTGTTAATAAAAGGAAAACAAAATCTATAACAAAAATTAATATACTAGTGAGAGTGTAATTAAAAGACCAGAAGGATTAATAAATGTGTTAAGGGGGTGCTAAATAAGATCTCGCAGTGTGCTACCCCAGAGCAGCCCAGCCCCACCAATCCAGGGGAAACCGCACCCCAGACCCACCCCAGGTACTAATAATAATAATAACAACCCTTCCGGGTAATATAACATAATGCCACATGATAATGGCATCTGAGCAAATGTATCCGAATTGAGAGCTAACTTACCTGAAGATACCCCCGGGATCTCCAAATGGCAATACAGAGACCAGCATGCCCTCCTAACACTGGTCCCATCCATGCCCCTCATACTGACAGAACAAAATGTAAGTTGCTCAAATCAATTAGGAAGTACAATTCAGGTGCATGAAAGGGAGGGGGTAGTCTGGCTAGAAATACATTGGGGATATTCCCCTGGTGTCCCCCAGCACACCGAGCTGTACCTGTACCAAGACATGAAAGACTATATATATATATACATAAAATAGAAATCCAGAGGTCTTAGTTACATACAGTTTGCAAACGTATGATAAGCCACCAGGCCCCGACAAGGCTGGTGGTCCCTAACTCTAGGTCTGGGCCCGGGGTGCAGAACCCCACAAACCGGCAAAGGCCAGCTACCCCAGGGCAGCACAACGCGAGAAGGTAAAGTATTAGTATGTGTTAATAAAAGGAAAACAAAATCTATAACAAAAATTAATATACTAGTGAGAGTGTAATTAAAAGACCAGAAGGATTAATAAATGTGTTAAGGGGGTGCTAAATAAGATCTCGCAGTGTGCTACCCCAGAGCAGCCCAGCCCCACCAATCCAGGGGGAACCACACCCCAGACCCACCCCAGGTACTAATAATAATAATAACAACCCTTCCGGGTAATATAACATAATGCCACAATATAATGGCATCTGAGCAAATGTATCCGAATTGAGAGCTAACTTACCTGAAGATACCCCCGGGATCTCCAAATGGCAATACAGAGACCAGCATGCCCTCCAAACACTGGTCCCATCCATGCCCCTCATACTGACAGAACAAAATGTAAGTTGCTCAAATCAATTAGGAAGTACAATTCAGGTGCATGAAAGGGAGGGGGTAGTCTGGCTAGAAATACATTGGGGATATTCCCCTGGTGTCCCCCAGCACACCGAGCTGTACCTGTACCAAGACATGAAAGACTATATATATATACATAAAATAGAAATCCAGAGGTCTTAGTTACATACAGTTTGCAAACGTATGATAAGCCACCAGGCCCCGACAAGGCTCCTCTGATGCTGGTGGTCCCTAACTCTAGGTCTGGGCCCGGGGTGCAGAACCCCACAAACCGGCAAAGGCCAGCTACCCCAGGGCAGCACAACGCGAGAAGGTAAAGTATTAGTATGTGTTAATAAAAGGAAAACAAAATCTATAACAAAAATTAATATACTAGTGAGAGTGTAATTAAAAGACCAGAAGGATTAATAAATGTGTTAAGGGGGTGCTAAATAAGATCTCGCAGTGTGCTACCCCAGAGCAGCCCAGCCCCACCAATCCAGGGGGAACCGCACCCCAGACCCACCCCAGGTACTAATAATAATAATAATAACAACCCTTCCGGGTAATATAACATAATGCCACATGATAATGGCATCTGAGCAAATGTATCCGAATTGAGAGCTAACTTACCTGAAGATACCCCCGGGATCTCCAAATGGCAATACAGAAACCAGCATGCCCTCCAAACACTGGTCCCATCCATGCCCCTCATACTGACAGAACTAAATGTAAGTTGCTCAAAATCAATTAGGAACTACAATTCAGGTGCATGAAAGGGAGGGGGTAGACTGGCTAGAAATACATTGGGGATAAACCCCTGGTGTCCCCCAGCACCGAGCTGTACCTGTATCAAGACATGAAAGACTATATATATACATATAATAGAAATCCAGAGGTCTTAGTTACATACAGTTTGCAAACGTATGATAAGCCACCAGGCCCCGACAAGGCTCCTCTGATGCTGGTGGTCCCTAACTCTAGGTCTGGGCCCGGGGTGCAGAACCCCACAAACCTGCAAAGGCCAGCTACCCCAGGGCAGCACAACGCGAGAAGGTAAAGTGTTAGTATGTGTTAATAAAAGGAAAACAAAATCTATAACAAAAATTAATATACTAGAGTGTAATTAAAAGACCAGAAGGATTAGAGACTAATTTCATACATTACGCTAAAGACAATGCACAGCACGAAGGAGATATAAATCTCTTTTGGTCTGCCTCCAAGCCGGTGATGAGGGGTTACGTAATTGCATATGTTGCAAATAAGCGTAAGAACCTTAATCAGCGCTATCGGGACCTGGGTTTGGCACTCACTAACTCATATGCACAACTGTTATCTTCCCCAACAGATGATAACCGTAGAATTTATACAGAAACAAAACATCTCCATGATACTCTCTGCACGGAAAGAGCACAATACGCTCTGGATTTTCAAAAACATAGATATTATAAGTGGGGTAACAAAGCAGGCAAACTTCTAGCGAACATGGTTCGTAGTCAGCGCCCCACCCCAACTATTCTATCCCTGCATACAGGCCCTCATCTGTCCTCTGACCCAGCAGTTATTGCTGACTCCTTCTTGACCTATTATAAGGAACTTTACACTGCCCCACCGGACGACCCTATTGGCGGCATGGCCTTCCTCCGCTTTGCCGGATCCCCTACACTGACTGAAGACGACAGAACTTCCCTCATGGCACCGGTCACCGACTTAGAATTATTGACGGTGGTTAAACAATTAGCTAACGGCAAGTCTCCTGGCCCAGATGGTTTGAGCGCGGAATACTATAAATTATTGTTGCCCCATGTTACACCTCATCTCCTATCACTAATTAATTCCATTTTATCGGGAAATGTTGCTCCTCCTACTTTTAATCAGGCTCGTGTGATAGTACTACCAAAACCGGGGAAAGACCCCACCCAAGTTCAATCATATCGCCCAATTTCCCTCCTAAATCAGGACTTTAAGATTCTAACTGCTCTTATGGCAAATAGGCTGAAACTTATACTACCCACGATATTACACCCGTCCCAGACCGGCTTCGTGAAGGGAAGAACTTCAGTACATAATATTAGACAATTGATAGCGGCACTGACCACGTCGACCCAGTCACCGGGGGGAATGTCCCTGCTGGTGAGTTGTGATGCTGACAAGGCATTTGACCGTGTGTCATGGTCACATCTGCTACGAGTCCTTCACTGTCAGGGATTTGGGGCTGATTTTGTAAAATTTTTCTGCACCATCTATGCCTCTCCGGCCGCATTCCTCACAGTGAATGGAATGAACACTGATAACTTTATGTTGTACAGAGGCACGAGACAGGGATGTCCATTATCCCCACTTTTATTTGACCTTGCATTGGATCCGCTCATTAGACACTGTCACCTCAATACCACCTGGCACGGGATTAAAATTGGTAATCAGGGCCTTAAAGTCACAGCCTATGCCAATGACTTGCTGCTGTACTTCTCGAATCCCAGAGATGCGTTTCCTAGTTTATTGTCTCTGCTGACGGTTTTTGAATCAATTTCTGGGTTCAAGATCAATAAATCTAAAACTGAAGCTCTAGCCCTCCATCCCGGTGCGACTCACGACTGGGATGACCAATTCCCTTTTCGATGGGCAAAACAGACGATCACATATCTAGGCCTAAAAATACCTATTAACCCAGCTGAACTATATAGATACAACTTCCCACGAGTCATTGCACGTATCCTAGACGACTTTCAGAAGTGGAAGCACTTACCCCTCTCTTATCTAGGCAGATGTCAATTGATTAAAATGATCACCTTCCCGAGACTACTATACCCCATTCAAATGTTACCTTTACTGATATCTGAGACAGACTTGAAAATTCTCAACAGGGCCTTTAGTGAATTTATCTGGGCACATATAAATCCTAGAATCTCGCTGTTTAAGTTGTGCCAATCGCAAAAGTTGGGCGGTGTCAACCTGCCCTGCATCAGAAGTTATATGCTGGCTGCAAACTATCGCTACGCAGTCGACTGGATACATGGGACGGAGGTTTTCGCTAACACCGGCTTGGAACAGGCCCTTTGTCCTGACACCCCACTCGTTAGCTTGCTACACACACGTCCGTCCTCTTTCCCCCCTCAAATACAAAGTAACATCCTATTAATGTCAACATGCACGGCTTGGAGACAAGCACGTTCTAGGATGGGCGTCTCCAGCCATAACACCACCTTTCTCCCCTTATCACACAACCCAGATTTTCGCAGGACGACTATACAATCCACGTTGGTTGCTCTGACAAATCAAGACATTAGATTACTGTACCAGTTGATTGGCCGAGACATCTACCAGATGTGCACATATACTACTCTTTGCGAGAGGTTTCCACAACTTCCAATCCCACTATTTGTGTATTTTCAGCTCCGTAGCTATCTTCACAAATCATTAGCCACAATGACAGTACAAGAGAAAACTAACAATTTAGATGTCGTTCTACAAACCACACCTAAGGTTCATTATTCTACGGCCTTTCTTTATACATTTCTCAAAAAAATCATAGACTGGGAAACTACACAATCAGGAATGACCAAATGGGCAGTGGACTTCCCAACTATTACCACATCTGATATGCTCACAGCATTTAACAAAATCAACAAAACTCTCTCGTCAGCATCATATGCTGAAATGAACTACCAAATATTGCATCGTTCTTATATTACACCGAAATTACGATTCCAAATGGGCACGGCTCCTGACTCCAAATGTTTTAAATGCGGAGCGCCTGAGGCAGATATATATCACTGTTTATGGAGCTTCCCTGAAGTCCTCAAGTTCTGGGATTTAGTACAAAACTATGTTAAAAATAAACTGCATATCGATGTGGTGGCCACCCCTGAATGGGCTATTTGGGACGTTCACTGTCAATCTTCAACGCCTGGGCTGTCCCTTGGCCAGCGCAGGCTGTTGACCAAAATAGCAGCTGCAAGCAAAAAGGCTATCCTGTCACAATGGATAGCTACTGATTCATTGCCCCTAACTTTGTTATTGCCAAGGTTATCATACCTATTTCACATGGAGTGGCTTGAAATGTCTATTGATAAAGAATGTAAAATTGAGAAATTCTTTGATATTTGGCTCCCTTATGTACAGACGCTCGATGATACCATCAAACCCCCCCTTCGACAGGCTGTAAAACTTACCACTTGGTACAATCTGGAATTGCTTACCCTAGGTCGCCCCCCTTTCTAGGAATTGTGAAACTGACATAGTTTGTAACTCTTTTCTTCCTTTACCTGACCAATGATGTTTATTTTTTCTACTATACCATGTTGATCCGCTGTTATCACCTTAAATTGATATATACTGTAATGTATGCTTAATTTTTGTGAATGTCCAATAAAATGTTTTGAAAAAAAAAAAAAGACCAGAAGGATTAATAAATGTGGGGGTAGTCTGGCTAGAAATACATTGGGGATATTCCCCTGGTGTCCCCCAGCACACAGAGCTGTACCTGTACCAAGACATGAAAGACTATATATATACATATAATAGAAATCCAGAGGTCTTAGTTACATACAGTTTGCAAACGTATGATAAGCCACCAGGCCCCGACAAGGCTCCTCTGATGCTGTTGGTCCCTAACTCTAGGTCTGGGCCCGGGGTGCAGAACCCCACAAACCGGCAAAGACCAGCTACCCCAGGGAAGCACAACGCGAGAAGGTAAAGTGTTAGTTTGTGTTAATAAAAGGAAAACAAAATCTATAACAAAAATTAATATACTAGTGAGAGTGTAATTAAAAGACCAGAAGGATTAATAAATGTGTTAAGGGGGTGCTAAATAAGATCTCGCAGTGTGCTACCCCAGAGCAGCCCAGCCCCACCAATCCAGGGGGAACCGCACCCCAGACCCACCGCAGGTACTAATAATAATAATAATAACAACCCTTCCGGGTAATATAACATAATGCCACATGATAATGGCATCTGAGCAAATGTATCCGAATTGAGAGCTAACTTACCTGAAGATACCCCCGGGATCTCCAAATGGCAATACAGAGACCAGCATGCCCTCCTAACACTGGTCCCATCCATGCCCCTCATACTGACAGAACAAAATGTAAGTTGCTCAAATCAATTAGGAAGTACAATTCAGGTGCATGAAAGGGAGGGGGTAGTCTGGCTAGAAATACATTGGGGATAAACCCCTGGTGTCCCCCAGCACACCGAGTGTTAGGGTCTCCTGCCCTGTGCTGCCACGTCGTCATGGCAACCGGGAGACAAGTGCTAGCGGAGTAACCTGAGCGCAGCTGATACTCTGGTTCGGGTCTTTTGCTGTGCAGTGGTTACAGGCTCTGTGCACGGCAGGGGATCCGGTGCTGGTTTTTGTGCCCACAGTCTGTGAGTTCTGAGTGGGGCGTGGACAGCACCTGCTTTATAAGGCCTCTTCTCAGGTTAAGCAGATGCTGCTGAATCTTTGTTGGTTAGTCAGTTCCTGAAAGTTAGCCAGTACTGTGTAGCTTTGTATTTGTTGTTGCTTACTGCAAATAGGCCTGGGGATTTGGTACTACACTCTGCCAATCCAGACCTAGCAGTAAGACTGGAGTCAGTCGTTTAGCTTGCTGGGGTTCTTTTACTACTCTGTGAACTTAGCAAGTTTGCGGCTGTATTCTAAGACTTGCCTGCCTAAATCCTGTCTCAATGTGCAAGGTGTCAGGTGTCAGTTTAGTGGCAGTAAGCTGAACCTGTGCACTGCAAGTGAGAATTAGGATTGTGGAGACTCTCCTTGTGTCTATCATTCCATCTCTGACCAAGGAGTTTACTGCCACACCCGTTGGTAACCCTTTAGGGTTTTGCTGTTGCCCTTAGCAACAACATTTCGGGTTCTCTACGTATTAAAACACAACATCTTGCTTTTCCCATCTGAGCATTACTAATACTAGGGAGACACCCAGTTCCTTAGCCTCTGGGCTTCTCTGTTCACTTTGTGTGTATTTTGTTACCCTATCACCTTCTGTGTCTGTCTGTGAGTTCATTTGCTTTGCATACCTATCCGTTCAGACACCAGTACATTCCTGCAGGCACTGGTGTGCATAACAGTTCAAACACCAGTACATTCCTGCAGGCACTGGAGTGCATAACAGTTCTGACACCAGTACATTCCTGCAGGCACTGGTGTGCATAACATATTCAGCAGCCTAATACTCCTGTTGAAATTTTGTAGGAATATGGAGCATACCCCTCAAAATACGTTGCAACAGGTGGTCGATCAGGTGCAGGTCCTGACTCGACAATTTAATGATTTGTCCATTAAAATGCACACCTCCCAGGCCGCTGGCGGTGCTCCCGCAGCAGCAGCACCTTCAGGGGTTAAGGAGCCGAAAGTAAATCTCCCGGATCGTTTTTCTGGAGATCGCTCGCAGTTCTTTTGTTTCAAGGAGAGCTGCAAGCTATACTTCCGGCTTAGGCCTCAGTCTTCTGGGTCGGAGATTCAGCGGGTGGGCATAGTGATTTCCTTGCTACAAGGAGACCCACAGGTCTGGGCATATGGGTTGCAGCCTGACTGTCCGTCGCTTAAAAGTGTTGATGCTTTTTTTACGGCACTGGGCATGTTGTATGATGACCCTGACAAGACGGCCTCAGCCGAGGCTCAGATTTCGATCCTTAAGCAAGGGCGAAGGCCAGTTGAGGTTTACTGTACGGAGTTTCGGAGGTTGGCCCATGATACCCAGTGGAATGACCCAGCCCTGAGACACCAGTACCAAAGAGGTCTTTCTAACCAGATAAAGGACCAACTGGTACAATATCCCTTGCCTGATAGCTTGGATCAGCTCATGCAGTTATCCATCCGGGTGGATAGACGGCTGAGAGAACGTAGGCTTGAAAGGGAGACTGAGGTTTCCTTCTTTCCCAAGGGAACCTCAGACTCTGAGGAATTTTCCGAGGAGCCTATGCAGATTGGGGCTACCCGCCTCTCCTCGCGTGAGAAGACGCGGAGGAGACAGCAGGGGTTGTGTTTGTACTGTGGGAATAAAGGTCATGTGGTAGTATCATGCCCAGAAAAGCCGGAACACTTCAGGGCCTGAGGGTGATGGGAAATATCCTGTCAGGCCAGAAGTCAGAATTTCCCAAGAAGACTTTTATCATTCCGGTGACCTTGAAGATCCTCGGTCAAACTGTCAAGACTGAGGCCTTTGTGGACAGTGGGGCCGACGGGGTTTTTATGGACCGCCAATTCGCCCTGAAACACTCTGTTCCCTTAGTACCCTTGGCATCGGAAATTGAGATTTGTGGGTTAAAAGGGGAACCATTATCCCAAGGTAAAATTACCTCTTGCACTAGCCAGATTTCTTTGTTTATTGGAGCCACACACTCTGAAAAATTGTCCTTTTATGTGACTGTCTGTACTTTTGCCCCATTGGTGTTGGGGTTACCCTGGTTAAGGGCCCACAATCCTCAATTTGAATGGGTCTCTGGGGAGATTCTTAGTTGGGGTACTGATTGTTTCAGGAGTTGCTTGAGCCTTCCAGTCAGGCTCTCGCAGCTAAGTTTGCCAGGATTGCCAGGGTGTTATGCAGATTTTGCGGACGTGTTCTCCAAAAAAGTTGCAGAGGTACTACCTCCCCATCGCCCCTATGACTGTGCCATTGATTTGTTGCCAAATGTTAAGCTTCCCAAGAGCAGGTTGTACTCCCTGTCACGTCCTGAGACTCAGGCTATGGCAGAGTACATTCAGGAGAACTTGGCTAAGGGATTTATCAGACCTTCACAGTCTCCAGTTGGGTCGGGGTTCTTCGTCGTGGGTAAAAAGGATGGTTCATTGCGACCCTGCATCGACTTCAGGGAATTGAACCGTATCACGATTAAAAACTCATACCCACTGCCTCTCATTTCGGTCTTGTTTGACCAGCTTCGTACTGCCACCATTTTTTCTAAGATTGACCTACGCGGTGCGTACAATCTAATCCGAATAAGAGAGGGGGATGAATGGAAGACTGCCTTTAATACCCACTCAGGGCATTATGAATATTTGGTGATGCCTTTTGGGCTCTGTAATGCCCCGGCAGTCTTCCAGGATTTCATGAATGATGTGCTCAGGGAATATTTGGATAGATTCTTAGTTGTATACTTAGATGACATCCTAATCTTCTCCCATTCCCTGGAGGAACATCGGAAGCATGTACGCTTAGTCCTCCAGAAACTCAGAGACCACCGGCTTGGGGCGAAGCTGGAGAAGTGCGAATTTGAAGTTCAGCAAATCGCATTTCTAGGATATATTATCTCCCCAGAAGGTTTCCAAATGGAGGGTTCCAAGGTACAGGCAGTCCTGGATTGGGTGCAGCCCACTAGTTTGAAGGCGCTTCAGCGTTTCCTGGGCTTTGCGAATTTTTATAGACGATTTATCGCTGGATTTTCGTCTATAGTGGCGCCTTTGGTGGCACTCACTAAGAAAGGGGCGGATGTTGCTCACTGGTCTTGTGAGGCTAAAGCGGCTTTTGCCCGTCTCAAAAGGGCATTTGTATCGGCCAAGGTGCTGCGACACCCAGATCCAGAGCGTCCTTTTGTGGTGGAGGTGGATGCCTCTGAGATGGGTATTGGGGCAGTGCTTTCTCAGATGGGAGTGTCTGATAATCGCCTTCATCCCTGTGCTTACTTTTCCCGTAAATTTTCGCCTGCCGAGATGAATTATGACGTGGGTAACCGGGAATTGTTGGCTATTAAGGATGCACTCGAGGAGTGGAGACACTGGCTTGAGGGGGCTAAGTTTGTGGTCTCAATTCTCACCGACCATAAGAATCTGGCATATTTAGAGTCAGCGAAGCGTCTCAATGCCAGGCAGGCACGATGGGCTTTGTTTTTTGCTCGCTTTAATTTTTTGATAACATATCGCCCTGGGTCAAAAAACATCAAGGCTGATGCGCTCTCGCGGAGTTTTGCTCCAATCCAGGAGACCACCGAGGAGCCGTTGCCCATTGTGTCCCCATCATGTATTAAAGTGGGCATTACCCAGGACCTCTTATCATTAGTCCTTAGAGCACAGGAGCAGGCTCCTCCAGACCTTCCGGTAGGTCTTTTGTTTGTGCCTCCTAGGTTAAGACAGCGAGTGTTCCTGGAATTCCATGCCAAGAAGTCGGCAGGTCACCCGGGTATTGCCAGAACTCGGGAGTTGCTATCTAGGGCGGTGTGGTGGCCCTCGGTGGCTAAGGATGTGGATCAGTGGGTTCGGGCATGTGACATCTGTGCCCGAAATAAGACTCCTAGAGGGGTTCCTGTTGGCCCATTACATCCACTCTCTATCTCATCTAAGCCATGGACCCACATTTCAATGGATTTTGTGGTGGACTTGCCCAAATCCTCGGGGATGACAGCCATCTGGGTTGTCGTTGACAGGTTTTCGAAGATGGCGCACTTCGTTCCACTGGTTGGGCTGCCATCGGCCAGACGCCTGTCTGAATTATTTATGCTGCATGTTGTGCGTCTCCACGGGTTGCCACTTGATGTGGTCTCTGACCGCGGATCCCAGTTTGTGGCCAAATTCTGGAGGGCATTTTGTTCCGATCTCCAGATTTCTGTCAGCTTGTCGTCAGGCTACCATCCGCAGTCTAATGGGCAGACTGAAAGGGTGAACCAGTCCTTGGAGCAGTTCCTCAGGTGTTATGTCTCCAAGTGTCAGACTGACTGGGTTGCTCATCTGTCCATGGCGGAGTTTGCCTATAACAACGCGGCTCACTCTGCTACAGGGATCTCTCCCTTCCTTTGTGTGTATGGGCATCATCCTAAGGCCAATTCTTTTGACCCCCTGGACTCCACGCCTGGTGGTTCCTCTGTGGTTTCGGTCCTTAGAGGTATTTGGCGGAAAGTGAAGAAAGCCCTTGTGTCTGTGTCATTAGTGACCAAAAGGGTTTTTGATAAGCGGAAAAGACCCTGCAGCTTCAAATTAGGAGACTTCGTCTGGTTGTCTACCAAGAATTTGAAGTTGAGACAGCCATCTCATAAGTTAGGCCCCCGGTTCATCGGCCCTTATAAGATCACCAGGGTTATCAATCCGGTGGCATTTCAGTTAGATCTGCCCCGTTCTTTGGGTATCAATAAAACATTTCATTGTTCCCTTTTAAAACGGGCGATTAGTAATCCTTCTTCCAGTGGAAGACCTTCCCCTCTTCTGATACGTGGCCAGAGGGAGTTTGTTGTTGAAAGGATTCTTGACTCCAAGATGGTTCGGGGTCGGCTGTCATTTTTGGTGCACTGGAAGGGGTATGGCCCGGAGGAGCGGTCGTGGGTGCGCAGTTGTGATCTTCATGCCCCCAGACTGATACGCTCTTTCTTCTCGCAGTTCCTCGATAAACCCGGTGGTAGGGGTTCTTTGACCCCTCGTCAGAGGGGGGGTACTGTTAGGGTCTCCTGCCCTGTGCTGCCACGTCGTCATGGCAACCGGGAGACAAGTGCTAGCGGAGTAACCTGAGCGCAGCTGATACTCCGGTTCGGGTCTTTTGCTGTGCAGTGGTTACAGGCTCTGTGCACGGCAGGGGATCCGGTGCTGGTTTTTGTGCCCACAGTCTGTGAGGTCTGAGTGGGGCGTGGACAGCACCTGCTTTATAAGGCCTCTTCTCAGGTTAAGCAGATGCTGCTGAATCTTTGTTGGTTAGTCAGTTCCTGAAAGTTAGCCAGTACTGTGTAGCTTTGTATTTGTTGTTGCTTACTGCAAATAGGCCTCGGGATTTGGTACTACACTCTGCCAATCCAGACCTAGCAGTAAGACTGGAGTCAGTCGTTTAGCTTGCTGGGGTTCTTTTACTACTCTGTGAACTTAGCAAGTTTGCGGCTGTATTATAAGACTTGCCTGCCTAAATCCTGTCTCACTGTGCAAGGTGTCAGGTGTCAGTTTAGTGGCAGTAAGCTGAACCTGTGCACTGCAAGTGAGAATTAGGATTGTGGAGACTCTCCTAGAGTTTACTGCCACACCCGTTGGTAACCCTTTAGGGTTTTGCTGTTGCCCTTAGCAACAGCATTTCGGGTTCTCTACGTATTAAAACACAACATCTTGCTTTTCCCATCTGAGCATTACTAATACTAGGGAGACACCCAGTTCCTTAGCCTCTGGGCTTCTCTGTTCACTTTGTGTGTATTTTGTTACCCTATCACCTTCTGTGTCTGTCTGTGAGTTCATTTGCTTTGCATACCTATCCGTTCAGACACCAGTACATTCCTGCAGGCACTGGTGTGCATAACAGTTCAAACACCAGTACATTCCTGCAGGCACTGGAGTGCATAACAGTTCTGACACCAGTACATTCCTGCAGGCACTGGTGTGCATAACATATTCAGCAGCCTAATACTCCTGTTGAAATTTTGTAGGAATATGGAGCATACCCCTCAAAATACGTTGCAACAGGTGGTCGATCAGGTGCAGGTCCTGACTCGACAATTTAATGATTTGTCCATTAAAATGCACACCTCCCAGGCCGCTGGCGGTGCTCCCGCAGCAGCAGCACCTTCAGGGGTTAAGGAGCCGAAAGTAAATCTCCCGGATCGTTTTTCTGGAGATCGCTCGCAGTTCTTTTGTTTCAAGGAGAGCTGCAAGCTATACTTCCGGCTTAGGCCTCAGTCTTCTGGGTCGGAGATTCAGCGGGTGGGCATAGTGATTTCCTTGCTACAAGGAGACCCACAGGTCTGGGCATATGGGTTGCAGCCTGACTGTCCGTCGCTTAAAAGTGTTGATGCTTTTTTTACGGCACTGGGCATGTTGTATGATGACCCTGACAAGACGGCCTCAGCCGAGGCTCAGATTTCGATCCTTAAGCAAGGGCGAAGGCCAGTTGAGGTTTACTGTACGGAGTTTCGGAGGTTGGCCCATGATACCCAGTGGAATGACCCAGCCCTGAGACACCAGTACCAAAGAGGTCTTTCTAACCAGATAAAGGACCAACTGGTACAATATCCCTTGCCTGATAGCTTGGATCAGCTCATGCAGTTATCCATCCGGGTGGATAGACGGCTGAGAGAACGTAGGCTTGAAAGGGAGACTGAGGTTTCCTTCTTTCCCAAGGGAACCTCAGACTCTGAGGAATTTTCCGAGGAGCCTATGCAGATTGGGGCTACCCGCCTCTCCTCGCGTGAGAAGACGCGGAGGAGACAGCAGGGGTTGTGTTTGTACTGTGGGAATAAAGGTCATGTGGTAGTATCATGCCCAGAAAAGCCGGAACACTTCAGGGCCTGAGGGTGATGGGAAATATCCTGTCAGGCCAGAAGTCAGAATTTCCCAAGAAGACTTTTATCATTCCGGTGACCTTGAAGATCCTCGGTCAAACTGTCAAGACTGAGGCCTTTGTGGACAGTGGGGCCGACGGGGTTTTTATGGACCGCCAATTCGCCCTGAAACACTCTGTTCCCTTAGTACCCTTGGCATCGGAAATTGAGATTTGTGGGTTAAAAGGGGAACCATTATCCCAAGGTAAAATTACCTCTTGCACTAGCCAGATTTCTTTGTTTATTGGAGCCACACACTCTGAAAAATTGTCCTTTTATGTGACTGTCTGTACTTTTGCCCCATTGGTGTTGGGGTTACCCTGGTTAAGGGCCCACAATCCTCAATTTGAATGGGTCTCTGGGGAGATTCTTAGTTGGGGTACTGATTGTTTCAGGAGTTGCTTGAGCCTTCCAGTCAGGCTCTCGCAGCTAAGTTTGCCAGGATTGCCAGGGTGTTATGCAGATTTTGCGGACGTGTTCTCCAAAAAAGTTGCAGAGGTACTACCTCCCCATCGCCCCTATGACTGTGCCATTGATTTGTTGCCAAATGTTAAGCTTCCCAAGAGCAGGTTGTACTCCCTGTCACGTCCTGAGACTCAGGCTATGGCAGAGTACATTCAGGAGAACTTGGCTAAGGGATTTATCAGACCTTCACAGTCTCCAGTTGGGTCGGGGTTCTTCGTCGTGGGTAAAAAGGATGGTTCATTGCGACCCTGCATCGACTTCAGGGAATTGAACCGTATCACGATTAAAAACTCATACCCACTGCCTCTCATTTCGGTCTTGTTTGACCAGCTTCGTACTGCCACCATTTTTTCTAAGATTGACCTACGCGGTGCGTACAATCTAATCCGAATAAGAGAGGGGGATGAATGGAAGACTGCCTTTAATACCCACTCAGGGCATTATGAATATTTGGTGATGCCTTTTGGGCTCTGTAATGCCCCGGCAGTCTTCCAGGATTTCATGAATGATGTGCTCAGGGAATATTTGGATAGATTCTTAGTTGTATACTTAGATGACATCCTAATCTTCTCCCATTCCCTGGAGGAACATCGGAAGCATGTACGCTTAGTCCTCCAGAAACTCAGAGACCACCGGCTTGGGGCGAAGCTGGAGAAGTGCGAATTTGAAGTTCAGCAAATCGCATTTCTAGGATATATTATCTCCCCAGAAGGTTTCCAAATGGAGGGTTCCAAGGTACAGGCAGTCCTGGATTGGGTGCAGCCCACTAGTTTGAAGGCGCTTCAGCGTTTCCTGGGCTTTGCGAATTTTTATAGACGATTTATCGCTGGATTTTCGTCTATAGTGGCGCCTTTGGTGGCACTCACTAAGAAAGGGGCGGATGTTGCTCACTGGTCTTGTGAGGCTAAAGCGGCTTTTGCCCGTCTCAAAAGGGCATTTGTATCGGCCAAGGTGCTGCGACACCCAGATCCAGAGCGTCCTTTTGTGGTGGAGGTGGATGCCTCTGAGATGGGTATTGGGGCAGTGCTTTCTCAGATGGGAGTGTCTGATAATCGCCTTCATCCCTGTGCTTACTTTTCCCGTAAATTTTCGCCTGCCGAGATGAATTATGACGTGGGTAACCGGGAATTGTTGGCTATTAAGGATGCACTCGAGGAGTGGAGACACTGGCTTGAGGGGGCTAAGTTTGTGGTCTCAATTCTCACCGACCATAAGAATCTGGCATATTTAGAGTCAGCGAAGCGTCTCAATGCCAGGCAGGCACGATGGGCTTTGTTTTTTGCTCGCTTTAATTTTTTGATAACATATCGCCCTGGGTCAAAAAACATCAAGGCTGATGCGCTCTCGCGGAGTTTTGCTCCAATCCAGGAGACCACCGAGGAGCCGTTGCCCATTGTGTCCCCATCATGTATTAAAGTGGGCATTACCCAGGACCTCTTATCATTAGTCCTTAGAGCACAGGAGCAGGCTCCTCCAGACCTTCCGGTAGGTCTTTTGTTTGTGCCTCCTAGGTTAAGACAGCGAGTGTTCCTGGAATTCCATGCCAAGAAGTCGGCAGGTCACCCGGGTATTGCCAGAACTCGGGAGTTGCTATCTAGGGCGGTGTGGTGGCCCTCGGTGGCTAAGGATGTGGATCAGTGGGTTCGGGCATGTGACATCTGTGCCCGAAATAAGACTCCTAGAGGGGTTCCTGTTGGCCCATTACATCCACTCTCTATCTCATCTAAGCCATGGACCCACATTTCAATGGATTTTGTGGTGGACTTGCCCAAATCCTCGGGGATGACAGCCATCTGGGTTGTCGTTGACAGGTTTTCGAAGATGGCGCACTTCGTTCCACTGGTTGGGCTGCCATCGGCCAGACGCCTGTCTGAATTATTTATGCTGCATGTTGTGCGTCTCCACGGGTTGCCACTTGATGTGGTCTCTGACCGCGGATCCCAGTTTGTGGCCAAATTCTGGAGGGCATTTTGTTCCGATCTCCAGATTTCTGTCAGCTTGTCGTCAGGCTACCATCCGCAGTCTAATGGGCAGACTGAAAGGGTGAACCAGTCCTTGGAGCAGTTCCTCAGGTGTTATGTCTCCAAGTGTCAGACTGACTGGGTTGCTCATCTGTCCATGGCGGAGTTTGCCTATAACAACGCGGCTCACTCTGCTACAGGGATCTCTCCCTTCCTTTGTGTGTATGGGCATCATCCTAAGGCCAATTCTTTTGACCCCCTGGACTCCACGCCTGGTGGTTCCTCTGTGGTTTCGGTCCTTAGAGGTATTTGGCGGAAAGTGAAGAAAGCCCTTGTGTCTGTGTCATTAGTGACCAAAAGGGTTTTTGATAAGCGGAAAAGACCCTGCAGCTTCAAATTAGGAGACTTCGTCTGGTTGTCTACCAAGAATTTGAAGTTGAGACAGCCATCTCATAAGTTAGGCCCCCGGTTCATCGGCCCTTATAAGATCACCAGGGTTATCAATCCGGTGGCATTTCAGTTAGATCTGCCCCGTTCTTTGGGTATCAATAAAACATTTCATTGTTCCCTTTTAAAACGGGCGATTAGTAATCCTTCTTCCAGTGGAAGACCTTCCCCTCTTCTGATACGTGGCCAGAGGGAGTTTGTTGTTGAAAGGATTCTTGACTCCAAGATGGTTCGGGGTCGGCTGTCATTTTTGGTGCACTGGAAGGGGTATGGCCCGGAGGAGCGGTCGTGGGTGCGCAGTTGTGATCTTCATGCCCCCAGACTGATACGCTCTTTCTTCTCGCAGTTCCTCGATAAACCCGGTGGTAGGGGTTCTTTGACCCCTCGTCAGAGGGGGGGTACTGTTAGGGTCTCCTGCCCTGTGCTGCCACGTCGTCATGGCAACCGGGAGACAAGTGCTAGCGGAGTAACCTGAGCGCAGCTGATACTCCGGTTCGGGTCTTTTGCTGTGCAGTGGTTACAGGCTCTGTGCACGGCAGGGGATCCGGTGCTGGTTTTTGTGCCCACAGTCTGTGAGGTCTGAGTGGGGCGTGGACAGCACCTGCTTTATAAGGCCTCTTCTCAGGTTAAGCAGATGCTGCTGAATCTTTGTTGGTTAGTCAGTTCCTGAAAGTTAGCCAGTACTGTGTAGCTTTGTATTTGTTGTTGCTTACTGCAAATAGGCCTCGGGATTTGGTACTACACTCTGCCAATCCAGACCTAGCAGTAAGACTGGAGTCAGTCGTTTAGCTTGCTGGGGTTCTTTTACTACTCTGTGAACTTAGCAAGTTTGCGGCTGTATTATAAGACTTGCCTGCCTAAATCCTGTCTCACTGTGCAAGGTGTCAGGTGTCAGTTTAGTGGCAGTAAGCTGAACCTGTGCACTGCAAGTGAGAATTAGGATTGTGGAGACTCTCCTAGAGTTTACTGCCACACCCGTTGGTAACCCTTTAGGGTTTTGCTGTTGCCCTTAGCAACAGCATTTCGGGTTCTCTACGTATTAAAACACAACATCTTGCTTTTCCCATCTGAGCATTACTAATACTAGGGAGACACCCAGTTCCTTAGCCTCTGGGCTTCTCTGTTCACTTTGTGTGTATTTTGTTACCCTATCACCTTCTGTGTCTGTCTGTGAGTTCATTTGCTTTGCATACCTATCCGTTCAGACACCAGTACATTCCTGCAGGCACTGGTGTGCATAACAGTTCAAACACCAGTACATTCCTGCAGGCACTGGAGTGCATAACAGTTCTGACACCAGTACATTCCTGCAGGCACTGGTGTGCATAACACCGAGCTGTACCTGTACCAAGACATGAAAGACTATATATATATACATAAAATAGAAATCCAGAGGTCTTAGTTACATACAGTTTGCAAACGTATGATAAGCCACCAGGCCCCGACAAGGCTCCTCTGATGCTGGTGGTCCCTAACTCTAGGTCTGGGCCCGGGGTGCAGAACCCCACAAACCGGCAAAGGCCAGCTACCCCAGGGCAGCACAACGCGAGAAGGTAAAGTGTTAGTATGTGTTAATAAAAGGAAAACAAAATCTATAACAAAAATTAATATACTAGTGAGAGTGTAATTAAAAGACCAGAAGGATTAATAAATGTGTTAAGGGGGTGCTAAATAAGATCTCGCAGTGTGCTACCCCAGAGCAGCCCAGCCCCACCAATCCAGGGGGAACCGCACCCCAGACCCACCCCAATTACTAATAATAATAATAATAATAATAATAACAACCCTTCCGGGTAATATAACATAATGCCACATGATAATGGCATCTGAGCAAATGTATCCGAATTGAGAGCTAACTTACCTGAAGATACCCCCGGGATCTCCAAATGGCAATACAGAAACCAGCATGCCCTCCTAACACTGGTCCCATCCATGCCCCTCATACTGACAGAACAAAATGTAAGTTGCTCAAATCAATTAGGAAGTACAATTCAGGTGCATGAAAGGGAGGGGGTAGTCTGGCTAGAAATACATTGGGGATAAACCCCTGGTGTCCCCCAGCACACCGAGCTGTACCTGTATCAAGACATGAAAGACTATATATATACATATAATAGAAATCCAGAGGTCTTAGTTACATACAGTTTGCAAACGTATGATAAGCCACCAGGCCCCGACAAGGCTCCTCTGATGCTGGTGTTCCCTAACTCTAGGTCTGGGCCTGGGGTGCAGAACCCCACAAACCTGCAAAGGCCAGCTACCCCAGGGCAGCACAACGCGAGAAGCTAAAGTGTTAGTATGTGTTAATAAAAGGAAAACAAAATCTATAACAAAAATTAATATACTAGAGTGTAATTAAAAGACCAGAAGGATTAGAGACTAATTTCATACATTACGCTAAAGACAATGCACAGCACGAAGTAGATATAAATCTCTTTTGGTCTGCCTCCAAGCCGGTGATGAGGGGTTACGTAATTGCATATGTTGCAAATAAGCGTAAGAACCTTAATCAGCGCTATCGGGACCTGGGTTTGGCACTCACTAACTCATATGCACAACTGTTATCTTCCCCAACAGATGATAACCGTAGAATTTATACAGAAACAAAACATCTCCATGATACTCTCTGCACGGAAAGAGCACAATACGCTCTGGATTTTCAAAAACATAGATATTATAAGTGGGGTAACAAAGCAGGCAAACTTCTAGCGAACATGGTCCGTAGTCAGCGCCCCACCCCAACTATTCTATCCCTGCATACAGGCCCTCATCTGTCCTCTGACCCAGCAGTTATTGCTGACTCCTTCTTGACCTATTATAAGGAACTTTACACTGCCCCACCGGACGACCCTATTGGCGGCATGGCCTTCCTCCGCTTTGCCGGATCCCCTACAGTGACTGAAGACGACAGAACTTCCCTCATGGCACCGGTCACCGACTTAGAATAATTGACGGTGGTTCAACAATTAGCTAACGGCAAGTCTTCTGGCCCAGATGGTTTGAGCGCGGAATACTATAAATTATTGTTGCCCCATGTTACACCTCATCTCCTATCACTAATTAATTCCATTTTATCGGGAAATGTTGCTCCTCCTACTTTTAATCAGGCTCGTGTGATAGTACTACCAAAACCGGGGAAAGACCCCACCCAAGTTCAATCGTATCGCCCAATTTCCCTCCTAAATCAGGACTTTAAGATTCTAACTGCTCTTATGACAAATAGGCTGCAACTTATACTACCCACGATATTACACCCGTCCCAGACCGGCTTCGTGAAGGGAAGAACTTCAGTACATAATATTAGACAATTGATAGCGGCACTGACCACGTCGACCCAGTCACCAGGGGGAATGTCCCTGCTGGTGAGTTGCGATGCTGACAAGGCATTTGACCATGTGTCATGGTCACATCTGCTACGAGTCCTTCACTGTCAGGGATTTGGGGCTGATTTTGTAAAATTTTTCCGCACCATCTATGCCTCTCCGGCCGCATTCCTCACAGTGAATGGAATGCACACTGATAACTTTATGTTGTATAGAGGCACGAGACAGGGATGTCCATTATCCCCACTTTTATTTGACCTTGCATTGGATCCGCTCATTAGACACTGTCACCTCAATACCACCTGGCACGGGATTAAAATTGGTAATCAGGGCCTTAAAGTCACGGCCTATGCCAATGACTTGCTGCTGTACTTCTCGAATCCCAGAGATGCGTTTCCTAGTTTATTGTCTCTGCTGACGGTTTTTGAATCAATTTCTGGGTTCAAGATCAATAAATCTAAAACTGAAGCTCTAGCTCTCCATCCCGGTGCGACTCATGACTGGGATGACCAATTCCCTTTTCGATGGGCAAAACAGATGATCACATATCTAGGCCTAAAAATACCTATTAACCCAGCTGACCTATATAGATACAACTTCCCACGAGTCATTGCACGTATCCTAGACGACTTTCAGAAGTGGAAGCACTTACCCCTCTCTTATCTAGGCAGATGTCAATTGATTAAAATTATCACCTTCCCGAGACTACTATACCCCATTCAAATGTTACCTTTGCTGATATCTGAGGCAGACCTGAAAATTCTCAACAGGGCCTTTAGTGAATTTATCTGGGCACATAAAAAACCTAGAATCTCGCTGTTTAAGTTGTGTCAATCGCAAAAGTTGGGCGGTGTCAACCTGCCCTGCATCAGAAGTTATATGCTGGCTGCAAACTATCGCTACGCAGTCGACTGGACACATGGGACGGAGGTTTTTGCTAACACCGGCTTGGAACAGGCCCTTTGTCCTGACACCCCACTCGTTAGCTTGCTACACACACGTCCGTCCTCTTTCCCCCCTCAAATACAAAGTAACATCCTATTAATGTCAACATGCACGGCTTGGAGACAAGCACGTTCTAGGATGGGCGTCTCCAGCCATAATACCACCTTTCTCCCCTTATCACACAACCCAGATTTTCGCAGGACGACTATACAATCCACGTTGGTTGCTCTGACAAATCAAGACATTAGATTACTGTACCAGTTGATTGACCGAGACACCTACCAGATGTGCACATATACTACTCTTTGCGAGAGGTTTCCACAACTTCCAATCCCACTATTTGTGTATTTTCAGCTCCGTAGCTATCTTCACAAATCATTAGCCACAATGACAGTACAAGACAAAACTAACAATTTAGATGTCGTTCTACAAACCACACCTAAGGTTCATTATTCTACGGCCTTTCTTTATACATTTCTCAAAAAAATCATAGACTGGGAAACTACACAATCAGGAATGACCAAATGGGCAGTGGACTTCCCAACTATTACCACATCTGATATGCTCACAGCATTTAACAAAATCAACAAAACTCTCTCGTCAGCATCATATGCTGAAATGAACTACCAAATATTGCATCGTTCCTATATTACACCGAAATTACGATTCCAAATGGGCACGGCTCCTGACTCCAAATGTTTTAAATGCGGAGCGCCTGAGGCAGATATATATCACTGTTTATGGAGCTGCCCTGAAGTCCTCAAGTTCTGGGATTTAGTACAAAACTATGTTAAAAATAAACTGCATATCGATGTGGTGGCCACCCCTGAATGGGCTATTTGGGACGTTCACTGTCAATCTTCAACGCCTGGGCTGTCCCTTGGCCAGCGCAGGCTGTTGACCAAAATAGCAGCTGCAAGCAAAAAGGCTATCCTGTCACAATGGATAGCTACTGATTCATTGTCCCTAACTTTGTTATTGCCAAGGTTATCATACCTATTTCATATGGAGTGGCTTGAGATGTCTATTGATAAAGAATGTAAAATTGAGAAATTCTTTGATATTTGGCTCCCTTATGTACAGACGCTCGATGATACCATCAAACCCACCCTTCGACAGGCTGTAAAACTTACCACTTGGTACAATCTGGAATTGCTTACCCTAGGTCGCCCCCCTTTCTAGGAATTGTGAAACTGACATAGTTTGTAACTCTTTTCTTCCTTTGCCTGACCAATGATGTTTATTTTTTCTACTATACCATGTTGATCCGCTGTTATCACCTTAAATTGATATATACTGTAATGTATGCTTAATTTTTGTGAATGTCCAATAAAATATTTTGAAAAAAAAAAAGACCAGAAGGATTAATGAATGTGTTAAAGGGGTGCTAAATAAGATATAGCAGTGTGCTACCCCAGAGCAGCCCAGCCCCACCAATCCAGGGGGAACCGCACCCCAGACCCACCCCAGGTACTAATAATAATAATAACAACAACCCTTCCGGGTAATATAACATAATGCCACATGATAATGGCATCTGAGCAAATGTATCCGAATTGAGAGCTAACTTACCTGAAGATACCCCCGGGATCTCCAAATGGCAATACAGAGACCAGCATGCCCTCCAAACACTGGTCCCATCCATGCCCCTCATACTGACAGAACAAAATGTAAGTTGCTCAAATCAATTAGGAAGTACAATTCAGGTGCATGAAAGGGAGGGGGTAGTCTGGCTAGAAATACATTGGGGATAAACCCCTGGTGTCCCCCAGCACACCGAGCTGTACCTGTACCAAGACATGAAAGACTATATATATACATATAATAGAAATCCAGAGGTCTTAGTTACATACAGTTTGCAAACGTATGATAAGCCACCAGGCCCCGACAAGGCTCCTCTGATGCTGGTGGTCCCTAACTCTAGGTCTGGGCCCGGGGTGCAGAACCCCACAAACCTGCAAAGGCCAGCTACCCCAGGGCAGCACAACGCGAGAAGGTAAAGTGTTAGTATGTGTTAATAAAAGGAAAACAAAATCTATAACAAAAATTAATATACTAGTGAGAGTGTAATTAAAAGACCAGAAGGATTAGAGACTAATTTCATACATTACGCTAAAGACAATGCACAGCACGAAGGAGATATAAATCTCTTTTGGTCTGCCTCCAAGCCGGTGATGAGGGGTTACGTAATTGCATATGTTGCAAATAAGCGTAAGAACCTTAATCAGCGCTATCGGGACCTGGGTTTGGCACTCACTAACTCATATGCACAACTGTTATCTTCCCCAACAGATGATAACCGTAGAATTTATACAGAAACAAAACATCTCCATGATACTCTCTGCACGGAAAGAGCACAATACGCTCTGGATTTTCAAAAACATAGATATTATAAGTGGGGTAACAAAGCAGGCAAACTTCTAGCGAACATGGTTCGTAGTCAGCGCCCCACCCCAACTATTCTATCCCTGCATACAGGCCCTCATCTGTCCTCTGACCCAGCAGTTATTGCTGACTCCTTCTTAACCTACTATAAGGAACTTTACACTGCCCCACCGGACGACCCTATTGGCGGCATGGCCTTCCTCCGCTTTGCCGGATCCCCTACAGTGACTGAAGACGACAGAACTTCCCTCATGGCACCGGTCACCGACTTAGAATTATTGACGGTGGTTAAACAATTAGCTAACGGCAAGTCTCCTGGCCCAGATGGTTTGAGCGCGGAATACTATAAATTATTGTTGCCCCATGTTACATCTCATCTCCTATCACTAATTAATTCCATTTTATCGGGAAATGTTGCTCCTCCTACTTTTAATCAGGCTCGTGTGATAGTACTACCAAAACCGGGAAAAGACCCCACCCAAGTTCAATCATATCGCCCAATTTCCCTCCTAAATCAGGACTTTAAGATTCTAACTGCTCTTATGGCAAATAGGCTACAACTTATACTACCCACGATATTACACCCGTCCCAGACCGGCTTCGTGAAGGGAAGAACTTCAGTACATAATATTAGACAATTGATAGCGGCACTGACCACGTCGACCCAGTCACCGGGGGGAATGTCCCTGCTGGTGAGTTGCGATGCTGACAAGGCATTTGACCGTGTGTCATGGTCATATCTGCTACGAGTCCTTCACTGTCAAGGATTTGGGGCTGATTTTGTAAAATTTTTCCGCACCATCTATGCCTCTCCGGCCGCATTCCTCACAGTGAATGGAATGAACACTGATAACTTTATGTTGTATAGAGGCACGAGACAGGGATGTCCGTTATCCCCACTTTTATTTGACCTTGCATTGGATCCGCTCATTAGACACTGTCACCTCAATACCACCTGGCACGGGATTAAAATTGGTAATCAGGGCCTTAAAGTCACGGCCTATGCCAATGACTTGCTGCTGTACTTCTCGAATCCCAGAGATGCGTTTTCTAGTTTATTGTCTCTGCTGACGGTTTTTGAATCAATTTCTGGGTTCAAGATCAATAAATCTAAAACTGAAGCTCTAGCCCTCCATCCCGGTGCGACTCACGACTGGGATGACCAATTGCCTTTTCGATGGGCAAAACAGACGATCACATATCTAGGCCTTAAAATACCTATTAACCCAGCTGAACTATATAGATACAACTTCCCACGAGTCATTGCACGTATCCTAGACGACTTTCAGAAGTGGAAGCACTTACCCCTCTCTTATCTAGGCAGATGTCAATTGATTAAAATTATCACCTTCCCGAGACTACTATACCCCATTCAAATGTTACCTTTGCTGATATCTGAGGCAGACCTGAAAATTCTCAACAGGGCCTTTAGTGAATTTATCTGGGCACATAAAAAACCTAGAATCTCGCTGTTTAAGTTGTGCCAATCGCAAAAGTTGGGCGGTGTCAACCTGCCCTGCATCAGAAGTTATATGCTGGCTGCAAACTACCGCTACGCAGTCGACTGTATACATGGGACGGAGGTTTTCGCTAACACCGGCTTGGAACAGGCCCTTTGTCCTGACACCCCACTCGTTAGCTTGCTGCACACACGTCCGTCCTCTTTCCCCCCTCAGATACAAAGTAACATCCTACTAATGTCAACATGCACGGCTTGGAGACAAGCACGTTCTAGGATGGGCGTCTCCAGCCATAACACCACCTTTCTCCACTTATCACACAATCCAGATTTTCGCAGGACGACCATACATAACACGCTGGTGGCTCTGACAAATCAAGACATTAGATTACTGTATCAGTTGATTGACCGAGACACCTACCAGATGTGCACATATACTACTCTTTGCGAGAGGTTTCCACAACTTCCATTCCCACTATTTGTGTATTTTCAGCTCCGTAGCTATCTTCACAAATCATTAGCCACAATGACAGTACAAGAGAAAACTAACAATTTAGATGTCGTTCTACAAACCACACCTAAGGTTCATTATTCTACGGCCTTTCTTTATACATTTCTCAAAAAAATCATAGACTGGGAAACTACACAATCAGGAATGACCAAATGGGCAGTGGACTTCCCAACTATTACCACATCTGATATGCTCACAGCATTTAACAAAATCAACAAAACTCTCTCGTCAGCATCATATGCTGAAATGAACGACCAAATATTGCATCGTTCCTATATTACACCGAAATTACGATTCCAAATGGGCACGGCTCCTGACTCCAAATGTTTTAAATGCGGAGCGCCTGAGGCAGATATATATCACTGTTTATGGAGCTGCCCTGAAGTCCTCAAGTTCTGGGATTTAGTACAAAACTATGTTAAAAATAAACTGCATATCGATGTGGTGGCCACCCCTGAATGGGCTATTTGGGACGTTCACTGTCAATCTTCAACGCCTGGGCTGTCCCTTGGCCAGCGCAGGCTGTTGACCAAAATAACAGCTGCAAGCAAAAAGGCTATCCTGTCACAATGGATAGCTACTGATTCATTGTCCCTAACTTTGTTATTGCCAAGGTTATCATACCTATTTCACATGGAGTGGCTTGAGATGTCTATTGATAAAGAATGTAAAATTGAGAAATTCTTTGATATTTGGCTCCCTTATGTACAGACGCTCGATGATACCATCAAACCCCCCCTTGGCATCCCCTGCACCCACTATAGCTACCACTAAAGGTCCACATGCACTAGGTCGACAGGGTGTCTAGTTCGAGGTCGTTAGGTCGACATGTGCAAGGTCAAAAGGTCGACATGTGTTTTTTTTTACTGTTTTTGGTGTCGGTTTCTTCGTACAGTGACGGGGAACCCCAATTAGTGCACCGCGTCCCCTCGCCATGCTTCGGGCAAGGTGCCTCGCTCCACTACCGCTGCGCTCGGCACAGATTATCGTTCCCATTAGTAGTCCACGTGGATCATAAAGTATGAAAAAGGTCAAAAAATTAAAAAAATTGTGAAAAACTCATGTCGACATTTTGACCTGTAGATCTTGCACATGTCGACCTAATGAACCTGTCGACCTAGACAACCTATCTACCTAGTGCATGTCGACCTTTAGTGGTCGACCCAATGCATGTCGACCTAATGTGTGTCGACCAAACGACCCATACCCGTCCAGGACTGCCAGGGAGCTGCCGGGGAGTTCAAGGAAAATCGTGATTCGACTCGCATCGGATACGGATCGTCTTGATGTATGGCCAGAAATACTCAATCACATGTTAACACCACCACAGCTTCATGAGGAATGAGCAAGTACCTCCTTAGACGGTTATTGGCAATGGTCTCTGATATTACTGTTACGCACACCAGTGCTAACAGGAGTATACCGGTGTATGAACAGAGAGGGAAGCGAAGCAAACGAACTCACAGACAGTATAACATAACATACACAGGAGGTGATGGAATAACTAATAAACACAAAGTGAACGGAGAAGCCCAAAGGCTCAGGAATTGGGTGTCTCCCTAGTGTCAGAAATGCTCAGATGGAATAGAGCGGACAATGAAGCGATGTGTAGTGATTTCACATGTGGAGCACCTGAAATGATGTTGCTAAGAGCAACAGAAAAAACCCCAAAGGGTTACCAACGGGTGTGGGAATAAACTCCTTGGTCAGAGATAGAAATATAGACACAATGAGAGAATCCACAATCCTAACCCCCACTTGCAGGGCACAGGTTCAGCTTACTGCCACTAAACTGACACCTGGACGCCCTGCACAGTGAGGGAGGATTAAGCAAGCAGGTCTGAGAGTACAGCCGCAAACCTGCTGGGTTCACAGAATAGCAAAAGAACCCCAGCAGGTCAAACAACTGACTCCAGTCTTACTGCTAGGTCCGGATTGGCAGAATGAGGTACCGAATCCCAAGGCCTATTCGCAGTAAGCAACAAGTAAATACAAAGTCACACAGTACTAGCTAACTCTCTGGAACTGACTAACAAACAAAGATTCAGCAGCATTTGCCTAGCCTGAGAGGATGGTTTATATAGCAGGTGCTGTCCACGCCCCACTCAGACCTCACAGACTGTGAGCACAAAACCAGCGCCGGATTCCCTGCCGTGCAGAGCCTGTAACCACTACACAGTAAAAACCCGGACCGGAGTATCAGCTACGCTCAGGTTACTTCGCTAACACTTGCCTCCCGGTTGCCATGGCGACGTGGCAGCACAGAGCAGGAGATCCTAACAGTACCCCCCCTCTGACGAGGGGTCAAAGAACCCCTACCACCGGGTTTATCGGGGAACTGCGAGAAGAAAGAGTGTATCAGTCTGGGGGCATGAAGATCACAACTGCGCACCCACGACCGCTCCTCGGGCCATACCCCTTCCAGTGCACCAAAAATGACAGCCGACCCCGAACCATCTTGGAGTCAAGAACCCTTTCAACCACAAACTCCCTCTGACCCCGTATCAGAAGAGGAGAAGGTCTTCCACTGGAAGAAGGATTATTAACCGCCAGTTTTAAAAGGGAACAATGAAATGTTTTATTGATACCCAATGAACGGGGCAGATCTAACTGAAATGCCACCGGATTGATAACCCTGGTGATCTTATAAGGGCCGATGAACCGGGGGCCAAACTTATGAGATGGCTGTCTCAACTTCAAATTCTTGGTGGACAACCAGACGAAGCCTCCTAATTTGAAGCTGCAGGGTCTTCTCCGCTTATCAAAAACCCTTTTGGTCACTAATGACACAGACACAAGGGCTTTCTTCACTCTCCTCCAAATACCCCTAAGGACCGAAACAACAGAGGAACCACCAGACGTGGAATCCAGGGGTCAAAAGAATTAGCCTTAGGATGATGCCCATACACACAAAGGAAGGGAGAGATCCCTGTAGCAGAGTGAGCCGCGTTGTAATAAGGCAAACTCCGCCATGGACAGATGAGCAACCCAGTCAGTATGACACTTGGAGACATAACACCTGAGGAACTGCTCCAAGGACTGGTTCACCCTCTCAGTCTGCCCATTAGACTGTGGATGGTAGCCTGATGACAAGCTCACAGAAATCTGGAGATCAGAACAAAATGCCCTCCAGAATTTGGCCACAAACTGGGATCCACGGTCAGAGACCACATCAAGTGGCAACCCGTGGAGGCGCACAACATGCTGCATAAATAACTCAGACAGGCGTCTGGCCGATGGCAAGCCAACCAGTGGAACGAAATGCGCCATCTTCGAAAACCTGTCAACGACAACCCAAATGGCTGTCATCCCCGAGGATTTGGGCAAGTCCACCACAAAATCCATGGAAATGTGGGTCCATGGCTTAGACGGAATAGAGAGTGGATGTAATGGGCCGACAGGAACCCCTCTAGGAGTTTTATTTCGGGCACCAAACGTCACATGTCCGAACCCACTGATCCACATCCCTAGCCACCAAGGGCCACCACACCGCCCTAGACAGCAACTCCCGAGTTCTGGCAATACCCGGATGCCCTGCCGACCTCTTGGCATGGAATTCCAGGAACACTCGCTGTCTTAACCTAGGAGGCACAAACAAGAGACCTACCGGAAGGTCTGGAGGAGCCTGCTCCTGTGCTCTAATGACTAATGACAAGAGGTCCTGGGTAATGCCCACTTTAATACATGATGGGGACACAATGGGCAATGGCTCCTCGGTGGTCTCTTGAACTGGAGCAAAACTCCGCGAGAGCGCATCATCTTTGATGTTTTTTGACCCAGGGCGATATGTTATCAAAAAATTAAAGCGAGCAAAAAACAAAGCCCATCGTGCCTGCCTGGCATTGAGCCGCTTCGCTGACTCTAAATATGCCAGATTCTTATGGTCGGTGAGAATTGAGACCACAAACTTAGCCCCCTCAAGCCAGTGTCTCCACTCCCCGAGTGCATCCTTTATAGCCAACAATTCCCGGTTACCCACATTATAATTCATCTCGGCAGACGAAAATTTACGGGAAAAGTAAGCACAGGGATGAAGGCGATTATCAGACACCCCCATCTGAGAGAGCACTGCCCCAATACCTATCTCAGAGGCATCCACTTCTACCACAAAAGGACGCTCTGGATCTGGGTGTCGCAGCACCTTGGCCGAGACAAATGCCCTTTTGAGACGGGCAAAGGCCGCTTTGGCCTCACAAGACCAGTGAGCAACATCCGCCCCTTTCTTAGTGAGTGCCACCAAGGGGGCCACTATAGACGAAAATCCAGCGATAAACCGTCTATAAAAATTTGCAAAGCCCAGAAAACGCTGAAGCGCCTTCAAACTAGTGGGCTGCACCCAATCCAGGACTGCCTGTACCTTAGAACCCTCCATTTGGAAACCTTCTGAGGAGATAATATACCCTAGAAATGCGATTTGCTGGACTTCAAACTCGCACTTCTCCAGCTTCACCCCAAGCTGGTGGTCTCTGAGTTTCTGGAGGACTAAGCGTACGTGCTTCCGATGTTCCTCCAGGGAATGAGAGAAGATTAGGATGTCATCTAGATAAACAACTAAGAATCTATCCAAATATTCCCTGAGCACATCGTTCATGAATTCCTGGAAGACTGCCGGGGCATTAGAGAGCCCAAAAGGCATCACCAAATATTCATAATGCCCTGAGTGGGTATTAAAGGCAGTCTTCCATTCATCCCCCTCTCTTATTCGGATTAGATTGTAAGCACCGCGTAGGTCAATCTTAGAAAAAATGGTGGCAGTACGAAGCTGGTCAAACAAAACCGAAATGAGAGGCAGTGGGTACGAGTTTTTAATCGTGATACGGTTCAATTCCCTGAAGTCGATGCAGGGTCGCAACGAACCGTCCTTTTTACCCACGAAAAAGAACCCCGACCCAACTGGGGACTGTGAGGGTCTGATAAATCCCTTAGCCAAGTTCTCCTGAATGTACTCTGCCATAGCCTGAGTCTCAGGACGTGACAGGGAGTACAACCTGCTCTTGGGAAGCTTAGCATCCGGCAACAAATTAATGGCACAGTCATAGGGGCGATGGGGAGGTAGTACCTCCGCAACTTTTTTGGAGAACACATCCGCAAAATCTGCATAACATCCTGGCAATCCTGGCAAACTTAGCTGCGAGAGCCTGACTGGAAGGCTCAAGCAACTCCTGAAACAATCACTACCCCAACTAAGAATCGACCCAGTCAAATTGAGGGTTATGGGCCCTTAACCATGGTAACCCCAAAACCAATGGGGCAAAAGAACAGACAGTCACATAAAAAGACAATTTTTCAGAGTGTGTGGCTCCAATAAACAAAGGAATTTGGCTGGTGCAGGAGGTAATTTTACCCTGGGACAATGGTTCCCCGTTTAACCCACAGATCTCAATCTCTGATGCCAAAGGTACTGAGGGAACAGAGTGTTCCAGGGCGAATTGACGGTCCATGAAAACCCCATCGGCCCCACTGTCAACAAAGGCCTCAGTCTTGACAGTTTGACCGAGGATCTCCAAAGTCACCGGAATGAGAAAAGTCTTTTTGGGAAATTCTGACTTCTGGCCTGACAGGATATTTCCCATCACCCTCAGGCCCTGAAGTTTTCCGGTTTTTCTGGGCATGATACTACAACATGACCTTTATTCCCACAGTACAAACACAAACCCTGCTGTCTCCTCCGCGTCTTCAAACGCGAGGAGAGGCGGGTAGCCCCAATCTGCATAGGCTCCTCGGAATATTCCTCAGAGTCTGAGGTTCCCTTGGGAAAAAAGGAAACTGCGGTCTCCCTTTCAAGCCTACGCTCTCTCAGCCGTCTATCCACCCGGATGGATAACTGCATGAGCTGATCTAAGCTATCAGGCGAGGGATATTGTACCAGTTGGTCCTTTATCTGGTCAGAAAGGCCCCTTCGGTACTGGTTTCTCAGGGCTGGGTCATTCCACTGGGTATCATGAGCCAACCTCCGAAACTCCGTACTATAAACCTCAGCTGGCCGTCGCCCTTGCTTAAGAACCGTAATCTGAGCCTCGGCTGAAGCCATCTTGTCAGGGTCATCATACAAAATGCCCAGTGCCGTAAAAAAAGCATCAACACTTTTAAGCGACGGACAGTCAGGCTGTAACCCATATGCCCAGACCTGTGGGTCTCCTTGTAGCAAGGAACTCACCATGCCCACCCGCTGAATCTCCGACCCAGAAGACTGGGGCCTAAGCCTGAAATATAGCTTACAGCTCTCCTTGAAACAAAAGAACTGCGAGCGATCTCCAGAAAAACGATCCGGGAGATTTACTTTCGGCTCCTTAACCCCTGAACTTGCCGCTGCTGCTGCGGGAGCTCCGCTAGCGGCCTGCGGGGTGTTCATTTTAATGGACATCTCATTAAATTGTCGAGTCAGGACCTGCACCTGATCGACCACCTGTTGCAAAGTATTTTGAGGGGTATGCTCCATATTCCCACAAAATTTCAACAGGAGTAGGGCTGCTGAATATGTTACGCACACCAGTGCTAACAGGAGTATACCGGTGTATGAACAGAGAGGGAAGCGAAGCAAACGAACTCACAGACAGTATAACATAACATACAAAGGAGGTGATGGAATAACTAATAAACACAAAGTGAACGGAGAAGCCCAAAGGCTCAGGAATTGGGTGTCTCCCTAGTGTCAGGAATGCTCAAATGGAATAGAGCGGACAATGAAGCGATGTGTAGTGATTTCACATGTGGAGCACCTGAAATGATGTTGCTAAGAGCAACAGAAAAAACCCCAAAGGGTTACCAACGGGTGTGGGAATAAACTCCTTGGTCAGAGATAGAAATATAGACACAAGGAGAGTATCCACAATCCTAACCCCCACTTGCAGGGCACAGGTTCAGCTTACTGCCACTAAACTGACACCTGGACGCCCTGCACAGTTAGGGAGGATTAAGCAAGCAGGTCTGAGAGTACAGCCGTAAACCTGCTGGGTTCACAGAATAGCAAAAGAACCCCAGCAGGTCAAACAACTGACTCCAGTCTTACTGCTAGGTCCGGATTGGCAGAATGAAGTACCGAATCCCAAGGCCTATTCGCAGTAAGCAACAAGTAAATACAAAGTCATACAGTACTAGCTAACTCTCTGGAACTGACTAACAAACAAAGATTCAGCAGCATTTGCCTAGCCTGAGAGGATGGTTTATATAGCAGATGCTGTCCACGCCCCACTCAGACCTCACAGACTGTGAGCACAAAACCAGCGCCGGATTCCCTGCCGTGCACAGAGCCTGTAACCACTACACAGTAAAAACCCGGACCGGAGTATCAGCTGCGCTCAGGTTACTTCACTAACACTTGCCTCCCGGTTGCCATGGCGACGTGGCAGCACAGAGCAGGAGATCCTAACACTTACTTATATTTCTAAAATTAAATTAGACATTGGGGTATATTTACTAAGGTCCCGATTTTGACCGAGATGCCGTTTTTTCTTCAAAGTGTCATCTCGGTAATTTACTAAGCAAAAATCACGGCAGTGATGAGGGCATTCGTAATATTTTTAAGTCCTAGGAAAAAATCACGAATCAATACACCATCGGTCAAATATGCCTGCAATTTGGTAGAAATCGGGAATTTACTAAAAAGTGCAAATCACAAACACTGCCGACAATAGCCAAACACTGCCGTGCAGAAATACAAATCGTACAAAAGTGCTAAAAAAAAACAGACCTGCACTTTTATCCCGTGTTTGGATAGGCATGAAGGGTCCATGAGATCCGTGCATGTTTATCAGTGGGAAGGGGATGGGAAAGTGTTAATTTTTTGGAAAAAAATTGCGTGGGGTCCCCCATCCTAAGCCAAACCAGCCTCGGGCTCTTTGAGCCGGTCCTGGTTGCAAAAATATGGGAAAAAAAATTGACAGGGGTTCCCCCATATTTAAACAACCAGCACCGGGCTCTGCGCCTGGTCCTGGTTCCAAAAATACGGGGGACAAAAAGCGTAGGGGTCCCCCGTATTTTTGAAACCAGCACCGGGCTCCACTAGCTGGACAGATAATGCCACAGCCGGGGGTCACTTTTATACAGCGCCCTGCGGCCGTGGCATTAAATACCCAACTAGTCACCCCTGGCCGGGGTACCCTGGAGGAGTGGGAACCCCTTCAATCAAGGGGTCCCCCCCCCTCCAGCCACCCAAGGGCCAGGGGTGAAGCCCGAGGCTGTCCCCCCATCCAATGGGCTGCGGATGGGAGGCTGATAGCCTTTGTTGTAAGTTATGAATATTGTTTTTAGTAGCAGTACTACAAGTCCCAGAAAGCCTCCCCCGCAAGCTGGTACTTGGAGAACCACAAGTACCAGCATGCGGCGGAAAACCGGGCCCGCTGGTACCTGTAGTACTACTACTAAAAAAATACCCCAATAAAGACATAACACACACACCTTGAAAGTATAACTTTAATGCATACATACACACCACCATATACACATACTTACCTTATGTTCACACGAGGGTCGGTCCTCTTCTCCATGTAGAATCCATGGTGTACCTGTTGAAAAAAATTCTACTCACCAAATCCAGTGTTGAGGGCTCCTCGGGTAATCCATTTGTAATCCACGTACTTGTAAAAATAAAAAAACGGACACCCGACCACGAACTGAAAGGGGCCCCATGTTTTCACATGGGACCCCTTTCCCCGAATGCCAGAAACCCCTCTGACTTATGTCTAAGAGGGTTTCTTCAGCCAATCAGGGAGCGCCACGTTGTGGCACCCTCCTGATCGGCTGTGTGCTCCTGTACTGTATGACAGGCAGCACACGGCAGTGTTACAATGTAGCGCCTATGCGCTCCATTATAACCAATGGTGGGAACTTTGTGGTCAGCGGTTGACCGAAAGTAACCTCACCGCTGACCACAAAGTTCCCACCATTGGTTACAATGGAGCGCATAGGCGCTACATTGTAACACTGCCGTGTGCCGCCTGTCATACACTACAGGAGCACACAGCCAATCAGGAGGGTGCCACAACGTGGCGCTCCCTGATTGGCTGATGGAACCCTCTTAGACTTAAGTCAGAGGGGGTTTCTGGCATTCGGGGAAAGGGGTCCCATGTGAAAACATGGGGCCCCTTTCAGTGCGAGGCCAGGTGTCCGTTTTTTTATTTTTACAAGTACGTGGATTACAAATGGATTACCCGAGGAGCCCTCTACACTGGATTTGGTGAGTTGAATTTTTTCAACAGGTACACCATGGATTCTACATGGAGAAGAGGACCGACCCACGTGTGAACATAAGGTAAGTATGTGTATATGGTGGTGTGTATGTATGCATTAAAGTTATACTTTCAAGGTGTGTGTGTTATGTCTTTATTGGGGTATTTTTTTAGTAGTAGTACTACAGGTACCAGCGGGCCCGGTTTTCCGCTGCATGCTGGTACTTGTGGTTCTCCAAGTACCAGCTTGCGGGGGAGGCTTTCTGGGACTTGTAGTACTGCTACTAAAAACAATATTCATAACTTACAACAAAGGCTATCAGCCTCCCATCCGCAGCCCATTGGATGGGGGGACAGCCTCGGGCTTCACCCCTGGCCCTTGGGTGGCTGGAGGGGGGGGACCCCTTGATTGAAGGGGTTCCCACTCCTCCAGGGTACCCCGGCCAGGGGTGACTAGTTGGGTATTTAATGCCACGGCCGCAGGGCGCTGTATAAAAGTGACCCCCGGCTGTGGCATTATCTGTCCAGCTAGTGGAGCCCGGTGCTGGTTTCAAAAATACGGGGGACCCCTACGCTTTTTGTCCCCCGTATTTTTGGAACCAGGACCAGGCGCAGAGCCCGGTGCTGGTTGCTTAAATATGGGGGAACCCCTGTCAATTTTTTCCCCATATTTTTGCAACCAGGGCCGGCTCAAAGAGCCCGAGGCTAGTTTGGCTTAGGAGGAAGGACCCCACGCAATTTTTTTTTTAAGTTTAAACATTTTTTTTTTTACAAGGTGCACAATGAAGCCCAGCACGGATCTCTCAGATCCGGCCAAGATACATTGTATTAAAGTCGGCAGTGTTTTACAAGTCACTCACGTAAAACACTGCCTAAAAAAACGAATGACATCGACATCGGAAAAACCGAAAATGCAGAATACGGCAGCTTAGTAAATTAGTCGTAATCAATTCAAAAAGTTGCATATTTACACTTTCGATGTCATTCGTGATTGAACTTTGACCTCAAACAGGAAAATACGATTCTTAGTAAATTTACCCCATTGTTTGCCTTCAGGAAATACATTTAACTCACTCGGAATCACTGAAGTTACAGATATTGGGTTGGAAATTATTAGTAGCTGCTCCATTCAATTCCAAATCGCGTGGAGTAGTCATTTTAGTCAAAAAATCCTTACCCATCTCTATCTCTGCTTCAGTGATCGATCCTGAAGGTCGTTATTTGATTGCAGAAATTTTACTCAATAATTCCCCGTATGTTTTATGTACGATCTATGCTCCGAATGTTTATAGGAAATCCTTTTTTACTAACTTACTTGCCAAATTGTTGCCATATAGCTCTAGCCCCATCATTTTATTAGGGGATTTTCTCATCTCCTCTCCTATACTAGACAAATCCACATCACAAAAATCACCCTCCTTCCTCTCAAAATTAGGTATCCCGGCCCTTTCTGAACAACTCTGCTTGATTGATGTTTGGCGTGCACTGCATCCGACCCAAAAGGACTATACATGTCTGTCGGCGGCACATCAAACTCTTTCTCGCATTGACTATATTCTAGTAGCTACCTCCTTATTTCCCAAAATACATGAAGCCTCCATTGAACCTATAGGTTTGTCGGACCATGCGCTAGTCTGGATTACCCTTCAAACTACAATAGATAAAGGCCCTTTTAGACTCTGGAAATTTCCCAATTATCTGTCACAATCCGTGATATTTCGTCAGAAAATCGAGTCCGCATGGATGGACTATAAGCATGCTAATTTGGATTGTGAGTCCTCAAATCCTTCTTTATTCTGGCAAACGGGTAAGGCAGTCCTTCGGAGTGTCATTATCTCATACGTTGCAGCTGAGAACAAACGGTTAGCCACATCATATTTAGATTTACAATCCAAATTGACTGAGTCTTATCAAACATATAAATCTGCCCCTTCACCATCTAATAAATTAACATATACTACAGCGAAAGTTCACTTTGATGAATATTTTAAACTTAAAAGCGAACGATCACTTTTCACTACTAATTACAAATTTCACAAATTTGGAAACAAGACAGGATGTCTTCTTTCCAATCTGCTAAGAGGCTCACAGCCACCAATGCTAGTCCACCCCCTCCGTTGTGAGGATGGCTCCTTAACAAACTCGAGTGACCAGATCACTGATGTTATGAAATCTTTCTATGAAAGAATATATTCTGACTCTCATCACGACAATCCTCCCTTACTTACTAATGATCCCTCCCATTCTTGGACGATTCCCTCCCTTCCACAGTTCCCTGAGGAATTCTCACATGTATTGGAGGCCCCTATCTCCATTGACGAAGTCACGAGAGTTATTCGACATTCCAAACCCCTAAAAGCCCCTGGTCCGGATGGCCTAACAGCAGAATTCTATAAGATTTTACTACCTAGGTTTGGGGAAAATTTGGTGGCGTTTTATGATAATATAATCAGTACTCAATCTGTGCCTCTTTACTTTAACTCGGCAATCATTAAATTGCTCCCTAAACCGGGTAAGGATCTATCCCTACCAGGCTCTTACAGACCAATTTCCTTACTAAATTTTGATTACAAATTGTTTACTAAGATTTTAGCCGACAGACTGAAACTATATCTACCCCAGATTATACACCCGGACCAGACTGGCTTTATTTCAGGTAGACACTCAGTTGTTAATGTCCGTAAAATCTTGGCAATGATTCATCACTCGATCTCTCTTAATTCTGCCTCCCCTAAGATGATTGTTTCTTTTGATGCCGAAAAGGCATTTGATTTAGTAGAATGGAACTATCTTTTCTCCACTCTACGTTTTTTTGGTTTCCCCCCCCATTTTCATATCCATTCTACAAACACTATATCATTCCCCCCAGACACAAATTTCCTGTAATGGTTGTCTTTCGACATCCTTTTCTATCTCCCACGGAACAAGACAGGGTTGCCCTCTATCCCCCCTTTTATTTGCTATAGCCATAGAACCACTAGCGATTGCAATACGTAACTCAACGTCAGTTGAAGGCATTGCTATCCGTTCCAAACAGCTAAAGGTATCATTATACGCAGACGACATGGTTCTTTTTCTTTCCAATCCATCTTCCTCTCTTCCAGCTGTCCTAAACCTAATTTCTTCTTTTGGATCCATTTCTGGCTATAAAGTCAACCTAGACAAATCAGTGATCCTCCCTATCCATGGCCCACCCTCGTTTTTTCAATCACTTCCTATTCTTCGGTCCTTTCATATTTCTCAATCCTCGGTTAAATATCTGGGTATACATATTTCAGCGGATTTATCGGACCTTTATAAACTTAACTTTACCTCAATCATTGCCAAGATTAAAAACTACCTAGACAATTGGATGTCTTTACCCATCTCCCTCCTAGGCAGATTAGCAGCCATTAAGAGTATTTTATTTCCAAAAATCTTTTATGTAATGCAGATGCTGCCGATTAGACTTCTCAAGAAAGATGTTCAAATTTTGAACTCTTTCTTTTCCCGCTTTCTGTGGCAAGGGAAACGTCCTCGAATAGCCTATTCCAAATTACGACTACCCCGTAAGCATGGAGGCCTCGGCTTCTCTGATCTAACTTTATATTCTAATGCTATATTTTTTCGATATATTGGTGATTGGTTACTCGACACTAGTTCCTACACTGATAATCATTTGGATACTGCGTTATTCTCACCCTATTCTCCAAATGCCCTGTTGCACTCTAAATTATCTGATATTCCGACTTTCATTAAAAATAATCCCTTATTTATGGACACATACCGGTCCTGGACTATAATAAATAGGAAATTTCACGCTAATCCTAACTATTCCCCATACACGTCACTATGGGGGAATCCTGCTTTCCCCCCCTTCTTTGTCTAATATCTCTTTTCTTCAGTGGAAGGAGAAGGGCCTGGCCTCGATAGCAAAAGTATTTGACCCTGGTGGCACCTTCCTTTCGTTCACCGACCTCCAATCCAGATATTCTATCCCATCTCATCATTTTTATATGTATCTCCAAACACGTCATTACATTCAATCCCTACCCACTCTTTCGACCATGGATAAAGTGATGTCAACATTTACTTCTCTCCTCAAACTTATCTCCTCTGTACCGTACAAAATTAGTTTATTATATAAACCCCTAGCTTCCATTTCAGCCTCATCCCACTGGGAATCCTCTCTACAGAAATGGTCCATAGACGTCCCGGGTATCAACCTATTGTCAGACCTGCTCTCTCAATATGACACTTCTCTAAAATTTTTGCAATCTTCTTATTTACAAGAGGTCCACATTAGAATGATACATAGAGCGTATATCTCCCCTGCTCAAAGGAGATATATGACAACCCTTGAAACCGGGGCCTGCATTAAATGCTCAATGTCTCATGCCACATTTATTCATTCCGTGTGGGAATGTGGTAAAATAAAAAAAATTCTGGAATAAATTGATCCAACTAATCAACTCCATGTTCTCTACCACCATACTCCCTGACCCTTTAGCATGTCTATGTGGAAATTTTAAAAACTGGGATTTAGGCCCAAATAAGAAATTAAAACTCCGTTTGCTAATTACGATTGTTACGGTTGCTAAAAAAATTATTCTTATCCATTGGACCCAGCATTCTGCTCCCTCCATATCAGAAGTCAAACACAAATTGTTACAAATATTATATTATGATAGACGCACTACTATGCCTGACATTGAACATGAAGTCGAAAAATTCTATCATAAATGGGAATATTTAATTAATATATTAGACGAGCATTCGCAAAACCATATTCTTCAATTATTTGAAAACACTTCATGGAACTTACTTAGGAGACTTTCTACTGATACAGGACAGTTGTCCTAGGTTGAAAATCTATTTATTTAGATTTCGTCTGACAACACTAACTTGTCAGGATAGAACACCGGACTTAAGATGGTTTATTATCCCTTTCCTCCTCTTTCCCATCCCCTCTTCCTCTTTATGTGTTTGTTGTCCCCCCCCCCCCCCCCCCCGATTCTTTATATGGTTTTGTTTTGTTTAGTTATGTTCTTACAAGTGTCCAAAATGGTTGAGACATTTCACCATCTGTCGGATAGCTCGTATTTTTTTTTTTCTTTGTTCTAAAAGGTACATTATCCTCTGACAGAATTATAGTTAATGGAAGACTTTCTCTCCTTGGCTATTGTTGGATATGTTTGTACAATACTTTCTACTCTTTAGTCGTATTACTGGATTTTCTGTATGTTCTTTGTGGCTCATTTATTGCGATAATTTGAATTGTCCACTATACTTTTGAAAATTCAATAAAATATATTATAAAAAATAAATAAATATTTTTAACATATTATTTTCAAGATTCAAACCAGGGCTGTTTCTAGCCAATTTGGCGCCCAGTGCAAGATTTAAAAATGCGCCCCCCCCCCCCACCCACCCATTGACATTAAAAAAATATATATATGCGCCCCCCCCCCCCCCATAGATAGAAAAAGAAAAAGCAAGTGCGCGCGCTCCCGGAAAGGGTGTGTGGCCTCATTAAAATGGGCGTGGCCTCATCTGATATCATCACGTCCACCACAGGAAAAAAAAAAGTCTCCATTTTACACACTGCGGCAGGCACGTGTCCCCATTTTACACAGTATGGCAGGCAAGAGTCCCCATTTTACACAGTACGGCAGGCACGAGTCCCCATTTTACACAGTACGGCAGGCAAGAGTCCCCATTTTACACAGTACGGCAGGCACGAGTCCCCATTTTACACAGTACGGCAGGCACGTGTCCCCATTTCACACAGTACGGCAGGCACGTGTCCCCATTTTACACAGTACGGCAGGCACGAGTCCCCATTTTACACAGTACGGCAGGCACGAGTCCCCATTTTACACAGTACGGCAGGCACGAGTCCCCATTTTACACAGTACGGCAGGCACGAGTCCCAATTTACACAGTATGGCAGGCAAGAGTCCCCATTTTACACAGTACGGCAGGCACGAGTCCCCATTTTACACAGTACGGCAGGCACGAGTCCCCATTTTACACAGTACGGCAGGCACGAGTCCCCATTTTACACACTGTGGCAGGCAAGAGTCCCCATTTTACACAGTACTGCAGGCACAAGTCCCCATTTCACACAGTACGGCAGGCACGAGTCCCCATTTTACACAGTACGGCAGGCAAGTGTCCCCATTTTACACAGTACAGGAGGCAAGAGTCCCCATTTTACACAGTATACAGGCACGAGTCCCCATTTTACACATTGCGGCAGGCACGTGTCCCCATTTTACACAGTACAGCAGGCAATAGTTCCCATTTTACACAGTACAGCAGGCAATAATCCCCATTTTACACAGTATTGCAGGCAAGAGTCCCCATTTTACACAGTATTGCAGGCAATAGTCCCCATTTTACACAGTATTGCAGGCAAGAGTCCCCATTTTACACAGCATTGCAGGCAAGAGTCCCCATTTTACACAGCATTGCAGGCAAGTGTCAAGTGGGGGGAGAGGAAGGGAGAGGGAGGGGGGGGAGAGAGAGAGAGAATACTTACGTACAGTATGAAGACGCTCTTCCCGCTCTTCAGCCTGCGCCGTCTGCCTCCTCCTTCCAGCTGGCTCCCCCTCCTCTTGTCATCTGTACTCCTGTTTGGGGGGCGGAGTTTCGCGGAATGACGCGATTGCGTCGTGACGTTACGACGCAACCGCATCATTTCGCGAAACTCCGCCCCCCAAACAGGATTACTCGGGAAGGGGGAGGAGGGGGAAGGAAAAGGACCTGCAAAGTGCCGCGGCGGGCGCCCCGTGCGGTTGCACGGCTCGCCCGCCGCTAGAAACGGCACTGATTCAAACATAACATGTTGTGATGTCATAGACAGTGATTTGTATGTATTTGGTTTGTTTGTCTTATCTTAATCAAACAATGCTTATGCCATACAAGGCACACAGATACTTACAAGCTTACATGCTTATGAGCATGTATGCCTCTAAACATATACTAAAACTATCTACATGCATAAAAGCACACACACATTTGTATGCTAATATTAGCCCCGGAAAATATTTTAAAAAACAGGCAAACAAGCGCTACACTGTATCACTTACTGGCTAGTATTTGCTGGCGCAAGCGCGCCACGAGATCCGGCTGTCAGCGGCGGAGGTCCAACCACCGCCGCTACAATTGCACAATGGTCTGCCTTGTGTGGACCCTCGCCTGCAGTTTGCGGTGAACATACGCGTAGGCCGCATGCTTTCTTGCGTTTGAAACGTATGGTCCCGTGCGGCCTACACGGCGGTCCATCACCACGGTGAGGAGCCTTAGCTCCCTCATGCTAAATGCAGCAGCTCGCATGGTGCCAATGGCATATTGATCTCAAATGCTCATACTTATACGGTGTGCTCATTGTTGATTGGCTGTCAGTTATGATCCTGTCAAATAGTAAGGAGCTTTATTGAAATTGCTTTTGATGAACATCCTGATGTTGGGCCCTGAATGCATACGCAAGGGCGTATGCATGCCAATAAATGTGCTGCACCTAGAAACTTACCAACTTCCACAGCACTTTACTCAGCTACACATAGCAGGTTTTTTGGATGAGCGTGTTTGGATATGTGGGAATAAGGGAAAAAAGAACATTAATACAGATGTTTGCATGATACACCTTTTTTTTTTTGGTTCCAAGATTATCTGATTTACTTGTAAAACAGTTCCATATTTTATAGCACATTGCATGGGTTAATTCCTCTTTCAGTTTCTTGCTAAAGCGTTCCTCTTAAAATTTCTTACTAAAGCTGCTTGGTTACTTTTAAGTTTCTGCTACTGAATAAGCTTAAGCTAGTACCAAGATGGTGACTGAAGAACAACATGGCTGCTGACTATAAAATTAAATTTTCAATGGTATTTTACAATGCACTTTATGCTTCAGTGTCATGCAGTAACTTCTATCAATTCAAATGTCAATTGCCTAAATAATAGAGCAGGCCAGGAGTAGTGCATAAATTTAAGAAATAACAATGTCTCAAAAATCAAACATTGGCCCTCATTCCGAGTTGTTTGCTCGCAAGCTGCTTTTAGCAGCATTGCACACGCTAAGCCGCCGCCTACTGGGAGTGAATCTTAGCTTAGCAAATTTGCGAACGAAAGACTCTCAATATTGTGAATAGAAATTTCTAAGCAGTTTCTGAGTAGCTCCAGACTTACTCTGCCACTGCGATCAGTTCAGTCAGTTTCGTTCCTGGTTTGACGTCACAAACACACCCAGCATTCACCCAGACACTCCCCCGTTTCTCCAGCCACTCCCGCGTTTTCCCCAGAAACGGCAGCGTTTTTTCACACACTCCCATAAAACGGCCAGTTTCCGCCCAGAAACACCCACGGCCTGTCAATCACACTCCGATCACCAGAACGAAGAAAAAACCTCGTAATGCCGTGAGTAAAATACCAAACTTTTTAGCAAATTTACTTGGCGCAGCCGCAGTGCGAACATTGCGCATGCGCAGTTTGCAGAAAATCGCTGCGATGCGATGAAAAAGAACGAGCAAACAACTCGGAATGAGGGCCATTATTCCCACAATGTGCACTGAAAAGAACATGAAATTAAATATAGTTGTTACACCCCAGACATGTACTATCTGTGAGATTGGCATCTATAGGGTAGTCAACATTGGTTATTACATGGAAGCACTGGTGCAGGGATATAAGTGAATACCTCAAACATTCTCCAATCTGGCCCTGGCATTCACTGTTGCACTAGTGGTCAGTAAATACACGTTTGTATACACTTGTGATCCATCACATAAACAACCAATAGGCAGGCAATAAGCGAAGTGGATGAACAACATAATGGTGTACACCTAACCATTGCAGAGGGTGAACATCAATATCATAGAAAAATTAAAATCTAAATCGCATAGTAGTTAGTCGTCCCATTTGTTAAAAACATTAAGTCCTCAGTAGTATATTAACCTAGACAGAACTAGCGATCCAATAATGAATAAAAGATCATAGAAGCGAAATAGACTGAGACTTCCATCAGATTCACAGTAGCATGTGAATAGGATAAGGTGCACAAATCCCTATGAGAAGTTCGCTCACAATGGATTATATAAACCAGCTAGAACATCACTTCCTGAAGCAAATTATTGGAGACAGTAGATAGGAAAGGAAAGAAGAAGAGAGAGATGAGAAACAAAGAACGAAGAACGAAAGCAGGGGGTGGGGACACACAGAAGGGGAAAATAGGGAGGGGTGGGGGTGGGTGTCCTATCACAAGACAGGCAAAACATCAGCAATTGATACATTGGCAGAACTCGAAAAGCATTAGAGCCTTTCTTTTTTTCTTTTCTTTTTTTGTTGTTGCTATTTTCCCCGTGGGTGTACTATAATGCAAAAGTGAAGATTATCATATTGTAGTCTTCCAAAACCTACACGTAATGAGGAAAGGACAAGACAAAAGAAATCCTTTTTGGGAGCACTCTTATTGAAATTAGTGATAATAATCAATCAATATACTGTAAAATGATATGATGATGGATGATCTAAAACTTAACTTTTATTCTGTTCCATTAAAATATCGACGTATATGGTCCAAAATTTATTTAAAAATATCTGGTTAATTATTCAAAATAAAAATAGAAAGAAAGGTGAAATATAGAATAAGTGAGAGTAAGCAGAATAGAACTGCTCCACCAGTGCTTTCACATGAAAATAAAATAAGAATTTACTCACCGGTAATTCTATTTCTCGTAGTCCGTAGTGGATGCTGGGAACTCCGTAAGGACCATGGGGAATAGTGGGCTTCGAAGGAGGCTGGGCACTCTAGAAAGATCTTAGACTACCTGGTGTGCACTGGCTCCTCCCACTATGACCCTCCTCCAAGCCTCAGTTAGGTACTGTGCCCAGACGAGCGTACACAATAAGGAAGGATTTTGAATCCCGGGTAAGACTCATACCAGCCACACCAATCACACCGTACAACTCGTGATATGAAACACAGTTAACAGTATGAAACAATAGAGCTTCTCAACAGATGGCTCAACAATAACCCGATTTAGTTAACAATAACTATGTACAAGTATTGCAGATAAACCGCACTTGGGATGGGCGCCCAGCATCCACTACGGACTACGAGAAATAGAATTACCGGTGAGTAAATTCTTATTTTCTCTAACGTCCTAGTGGATGCTGGGAACTCCGTAAGGACCATGGGGATTATACCAAAGCTCCCAAACGGGCGGGAGAGTGCGGATGACTCTGCAGCACTGAATGAGAGAACTCCAGGTCCTCCTCAGCCAGGGTATCAAATTTGTAGAATTTTGCAAACGTGTTTGCCCCTGACCAAGTAGCTGCTCGGCAAAGTTGTAAAGCCGAGACCCCTCGGGCAGCCGCCCAAGATGAGCCCACCTTCCTTGTGGAATGGGCATTGACAGATTTTGGCTGTGGCAGGCCTGCCACAGTATGTGCAAGCTGAATTGTACTACAAATCCAACGAGCAATAGTCTGCTTAGAAGCAGGAGCACCCAGCTTGTTAGGTGCATATAGGATAAACAGCGAGTCAGATTTTCTGACTCTAGCCGTTCTGGAAACATATATTTTCAGTGCCCTGACAACGTCTAGCAACTTGGAGTCCTCCAAGTCCCTAGTAGCCTAGGCACCACAATAGGCTGGTTCAGGTGAAACGCTGACACCACCTTTGGGAGAAACTGGGGACGAGTCCTCAATTCTGCCCTATCCATATGGAAAATCAAATAAGGGCTTTTACAAGACAAAGCCGCCAACTTTGATACTCGCCTGGCAGAAGCCAAGGCCAATAACATAACCACCTTCCACGTGAGATATTTCAGATCCACGGTTTTTAGTGGTTCAAACCAATGTGATTTTAAGAAACTCAACACCACGTTGAGATCCCAAGGTGCCACAGGAGGCACAAACGGGGGCTGACTCTGCAGCACTCCTTTTATAAATGTCTGAACTTCAGGTACTGAAGCTAGTTCTTTTTGAAAGAAAATCGACAGAGCCGAGATCTGTACCTTAATGGAACCCAATTTAAGGCCCATAGTCACTCCTGCTTGCAGGAAATGCAGAAATCGACCTAGTTGAAATTCCTCTGTTGGGGCCCTTTCGGCCTCACACCATGCAACATATTTTCGCCATATGCGGTGATAATGAGTTGCTGTAACCTCTTTCCTGGCTTTAGTAAGCGTAGGAATGACTTCCTCCGGAATGCCCTTTTCCTTCAGGATCCGGCGTTCAACCGCCATGCCGACAAACGCAGCCGCGGTAAGTCTTGGAACAGACAGGGCCCCTGCTGCCGCAGGTCCTGTCTGAGTGGCAGAGGCCATGGGTCCTCTGATATAAATTCTTGAAGTTCTGGGTACCAAGCTCTTCTTGGCCATCCATGAGTATCGTTCTTACTCCTCGCCTTCTTATTATTCTCAGTACCTTTGGTATGAGAGGCAGAGGGGAGAACACATAAACCGACTGGTACACCCACGGTGTTACCAGAGCGTCCATAGCTATCGCCTGAGGGTCCCTTGACCCGGTGCAATATCTTTTATAGCTTTTTGTTGAGGCGGGACGCCATCATGTCCACCTGTGGCCTTTCCCAATGGTGTACAATCCTATTGGAAGACTTCTGGAGGAAGTCCCCATTCTCCCGGGTGGAGGTCGTGTCTGTTGAGAAGATCTGCTTCCCAGTTGTCCACTCCGGGAATGAACACTGCTGACAGTGCTAACACATGATTTTCCGCCTATCGGAGAATCCTTGTGGCTTCTGCCATCGCCATCCTGCTTCTTGTGCCGCCCTGTTGGTTTACATGGGCGACTGCCGTGATGTTGTCTGATTGGATCAGTACCGGCTGGTTTTGAAGCAGAGGCCTTGCCGGCCTCAGGGCATTGTAAATGGCCCTCAGGTCCAGAATATTTATGTGTAGGGAAATAACCTGACTTGACCAAAGTCCCTGGAAATTTCTTCCCTGTGTGACTGCCTCCCAGCCTCAAAGGCTGGAATCCATGGTCACTAGGACCTAGTCCTGTATGCCGAAACTGCGGCCCTCTTGAAGATGGGCACTCTGCAGCCACCACAGTAGAGATACCCTGGTCCTTGGAGACAGGGTTATCAGCCTATGCATCGGAAGATGCGATCCGGACCACTTGTCCAACAGGTCCCTCTGAAAAGTTCTTGTATGGAACCTGCCTAATGGGATTGCTTCGTAGGAAGCTACCATTTTTCCCAGGACTCGCGTGCAATGATGCACTGCTACCTATTTTGGCTTCAGGAGGTCTCTGACTAGAGATGACAACTCCTTGGCTTTCTCCTCCGGGAGAAACACTATTTCTGGTTTATGTACAGAACCATCCCCAGGAACAGTAGACGTGTCATAGGAACCAGCTGTGACTTTGGACTGTTTAGAATCCAACCATGCTGTTGTAGCACTTTCCAAAATAGTGCTACCCCAACTACCAACTGCTCCTTGGACCTCGCCCTTATAACGAGATTGTCCAAGTACGGGATAATTACAACTCCCTTTTTTTTGAAGGAGTATCAACATCTCGGCCATTACCTTGATAAAACACCCTCGGTGCCATGTACAGTCCAAACGGCAGTGTCTGGACTTGGTAATGGTAATCCTGTACCACAAATCTGAGGTACTCCTGGCGAGGATGGTAAATGGGGACATGCAGGTAAGCATCCTTGATGTCCCAGGATACCATGTAATCCCCCTCGTCCAGGCTTGGAATAACCGCCCTGAGCGATTCCATCTTGAACTTGAATTTTTGTGTTCAAGGATTTTAAATATAAAATGGGTCACACCGAACCATGCGGTTTCGGTACCCCAACCCGTGTGGAATAGTAACCCCGTCCTTGTTGAAGTAGGGGCACCTTGAGTATTACCTGCTGGGAATACCGCTTATTAATTGCCTCTAGCACAGCCTGCCTGCCTGAGGGAGTTGTCAGCAAGGCATATTTTAGGAAACGGCTGGGGGGAGACATCTCGAATTCCAGCTTGTACGCCTGAAATACTACTTGAAAGAAACAGGGATCCACCTGTGAGCGAGCCCACTAATTGCTGAAATTTTTTAGACGGCCCCCCACCGTACCTAGCTACACCTGTGGAGCACCCGCGTCATGGTGTGGCCTCACAGGAGGCGGGGGAAGAATCTTGATTCTGGGAACAGGCTGACTGGTGCAGCTTTTTTCCCCTTGTCTCTGTACAGAAAGGAAGCGCCATTTGACCCGCTTGCTTTTCTGAAGCCGAAAGGACTGTACCTTTGTCTGTGAGGAAACCTGAGGTAAAATTATTTCTTCCCAGCAGTTGCTGTGGATACGAGGTCCCAGAGACCATCCCCAAATAATTCCTCACCCTTATAAGGCTCTCTATGCGCTTTTTAAGTCAGCATCACCTGTCCAGTGACAGGTCTCTAATACCCTCCTGACAGAATGGACATTACATTTATTTTGGATGCCAGCCGGCAAAATATCCCTCTGTGCATCCCCCATATATAAGACGACGTCTTTAATATGTTTTTATGTTTGCCAACTAGTATCCCTGTTTGACAGGGTCACCGACCACGCTGCAGCAGCACTATCTGCAGGTCTCAGTCTAGTACCTGAGTGTGTAAATACAGACTTCAGGATAGCCTCCTGTTTTTTATCAACAGGCACCTATTAAAGTGGCCGTATCCTAAGACGGCAGTGCCACCTTTTTTGACAAACGTGTGAGCGCCTTATCCACCCTAGGGGATATCTCCCAGCGTAACTTATCCACCTGGCGGGAAAGGGTACGCCATCAGTAACTTTTTATAAATCACCAGTTTCTTAACGGGGGAACCCACGCTTTCACACACTTCATTTTTTCATCTGATGGGGGAACAAAACACTGCCTGTTTTTTCTCCCCAAACCTAAAACCCATTTTTAGAGGTGCTTGGGTTAAAGTCAGAAATGTATAACACATTTTTTATTGCCGGGATCACGTCACGGATGTTCCTAGTGGATTGTGTATATGTCTCCACCTTGTCGACACTGGAGTCAGACTCCGTGTCGACATCTGTGTCTGCCATCTGAGAGAGCGGGCGTTTTTGAGCCCCTGATGGCCTTTGAGACGCCTGGGCAGGCGCGGGCTGCGAAGCCGGCTGTCCCACAGCTGTTACGTCATCCACCCTTTTATGTAAGGAGTTAACACTGTCGGTTAATACCTTTCACCTATCCATCCACTCTGGTGTCGGCCCCACAGGGGGCGACATCACATATATCGGCCTCTGTTCTGTCACCATATAAGCCTCCTCATTCAACATGTCGACACAGCCGTACCGACACACCGCAGACACACCGGGAATGCTCTAAACGAGGACAGGACCCACAAAAGCCCTTTGGGGGGACAGAGTAAGAGTATGCCAGCACACACCAGAGCGCTATATATATACAGGGACTAACTGAGTTATGTCCCTAATAGCTGCTTTTTATATAATATACTGTATACAGTGCCAATTTTAATGCCCCCCCTCTCTTTTCCCTCTTACTGTACTGTAGAATTGCAGGGAAGAGCCAGGGAGCTTCCTTCCAGCCGAGCTGTGAGGGAAAAATGGCGCCAGTGTGCTGAGGAGATAGGCTCCGCCCCTTTTTCGCGGCCTATTCTCCCGTTTTTTATGGAATTCTGGCAGGGGTATTTACCTCATATATAGCCCCTGGGGCCATATATTGAGGTATTTTAGCCAGCCAAGGTGTTTTTATTGCTGCCTCAGGGCGCTCCCCCCAGCGCCCTGCACCCTCAGTGACCGGAGTGTGAAGTGTGTGAGAGGAGCAATGGCGCACAGCTGCAGTGCTGTGCGCTACCTTGGTGAAGACAGAGTCTTCATGCCGCCGATTTTCCGGACCATCTTCTTGCTTCTGGCTCTGTAAGGGGGACGGCGGCGCGGCTCCGGGACCGAACATCAAGGCTGGGCCTGCGGTCGATCCCTCTGGAGCTAATGGTGTCCAGTAGCCTAAGAAGCCCAATCCGGCTGCAAGCAGGCGAGTTCGCTTCTTCTCCCCTTAGTCCCTCGCTGCAGTGAGCCTGTTGCCAGCAGGTCTCACTGAAAATAACAAATTCTAAGACTATAACTTTCTAAGAGCTCAGGAGAGCCCCTAGTGTGCATCCAACCTCGGCCGGGCACGAAATCTAACTGAGGCTTGGAGGAGGGTCATAGTGGGAGGAGCCAGTGCACACCAGGTAGTCTAAGATCTTTCTAGAGTGCCCAGCCTCCTTCGGAGCCCGCTATTCCCCATGGTCCTTACGGAGTTCCCAGCATCCACTAGGACGTTAGAGAAATATAAGTGATCATCTTGGTGATATCCACAGTGCCTGGTATTCCTAAGCAGTCCCCCTTCAAAGTACTAGCCAGGTCTATCCTATCAGCTTCCGAGGTAGAAGATCGGGCTACTCTCAGGATAGTACGACCTTGAATAGTAAAGATGACGTATGAAGGAAGAGAGAACCCACTTCTGCTGTCTGTACTCCGCCTGCTATACGTCACTGGATGAATTGGCCCCAGGCTTTTCCAGATGAGAGAGTGTTGGAAGGGAGATCCACTACCAGTTTTTAAATGGAGTAGATCAGAAATTGATTATTCTACTTCCACTCAAGAATTGGGCAGAAGAAAGGAAGAAGCACTTCTGCTTTCTGTTGTGACAGCCAAATGTACACTGATAAGGGCAGAACCCTTGCCAGCACAGCTGTCAGCCAGATGAGAGAGTGCTAAGAAGAGGAGATAAAGTTCTAGTAAGTATGGGAATAATCAGAAATGTATGATTAAATTGAACTAATTCATACAGATAACATTCTAAATTATATAACTAATCTCCTCTTATGCTCCTATACCGATATACATGGGAGTATTAAGGTTATGGCTGATTTCCATATACAAGAAATCAAATAAAGTTCACACACTTTGGTTATATTATATCCTGAGTATTAATTAATCAATCAATCAATCAATCAATCAATCAACATATGCTAATGATTCCATTAAAGATAATTGAACAGAGATGGCACATTGTGGTAATTAAATATACAAAAAATCTAATAAAGTTTACACACTTTGGTTATATTATATCCTGAGTATTAATTAATCAATCAACATGTGCTAATGATTCCATTGAAGATAATTGAACAGAGATGGCACACTGTGGTAATTAACAAAATTGTAAGCACCTAAAACACCTTAGAAAATAAATGTAAGCAGAAAAAATTCCTAATCTCTCACATGAAAGTATTGAAAGAAACAATGTTGCAGAAAAATTCTCCAGCAGTGAATCTGCAAATTCAGTTAGTTGGTATATTAAATTTGTAACAATTCAGCAGTGGGGCAGAAGAAAAACTCTCTCCTAAGCTTGTAACAAAAGGAGTAGTCCCAAGTGTGCATAGTTATATAGGCTCTTTAAATAGCACATTATGATACACTGATTAATTCAAAAATTGATTATTTATATTCATTACATCGCACAATACTACAGTGGAAGTATAATCAGACTTTGTTATACTGATTAGTTCCAACAATTGTTATCCTTTGCTAGCACAAGGGGTGCAGTAAATCTGCAAGTTCATTTCAATTTAAACAAATATGAAAAATGAAAAATCCACATATATATAAATAATGTGCAGCATGAATAGCAGGTACAGCAATGTCTTTTACTAGCACAAAGGTGCAAGAAATCTGCCAATTATAGAATTTCATTAGTTAGTATATTGAACCTATGGCAGTTTAGACATAAGATAAACCACATAGCTGTAAATAATATCCAACATATGAATCAAATACAACAAAGTATCTCGTAAATATGCAACATATAAAATATGAAATAAATGCACCTTTTTAATGCTTTCGTTTTTGTGCATTAAATGAGGACAGCAATGAATAATTTAGAATAATGAGGATGCTAAGCAGAATATATTAGTGCATTTAAATATTGAATCATGCACCTCAATTGTTTAGCATATGGTGTGGGGGGAAAAAAGAGGGGGAGACGTGATGAGTAAAGCCGTGGTGGAGATCTGTTTAAGGGTATTAGACAGGGTTTAACCAGTCACAAATCCAGCCCAATTTTTATACCGGCGTCAATCAATCACCTCCAGAGTTCCGACCCGACCCGCTCCCGCCTCCCCTCGCACACCCTCCACCATACAGCGGGACACAAGATACACAAGAATCCCCGTTGGTGGTCCCCAGGCGTGGGCGCACAGCGCAGGGCGAGGGGGAGGGAGGGGGGGAAGTGAAAAGGGGGGAGGATAGAGGCCGTGAGTGCTTTATAAACTATAGACCAAGGTGTTACCAGTCGCCGCTCCAGCAGTTTTTGGATGCCGGAATTTCAAACGGGGGGCGTGGCCGTAAGACGTAGGGACTGACGTCATCAAGGGACGTCTTACGGCCACGCCCCCCGTTTGAAATTCGGGTGGCCGCAGCACCTTAACAGTGAGGTTACACGTAAGAGTTGTGTGGGGGAAAGTAGGAACGGGCTGGGCCGGATCTGCGGAGAAGACAGAGTAACGCCGGCATCCAAAAACTGCTGGAGCGGCGACTGATAACACCTTGGTCTATAGTTTATAAAGTACTCACGGCCTCTATCCTCCCCTCTTTTCACTTCCCCCCCCCCTCCCTCCCCCTCGCCCTGCGCTATGCGCCCACGCCTGGGGACCACCAACGGGGATTCTTGTGTATCTTGTGTCCCGCTGTATGGTGGAGGGTGTGCGAGGGGAGGCGGGAGCGGGTCGGGTCGGAACTCTGGAGGTGATTGATTGACGCCGGTATAAAAATTGGGCTGGATTTGTGACTGGTTAAACCCTGTCTAATACCCTTAAACAGATCTCCACCACGGCTTTACTCATCACGTCTCCCCCTCTTTTTTCCCCCCACACCATATGCTAAACAATTGAGGTGCATGATTCAATATTTAAATGCACTAATATATTCTGCTTAGCATCCTCATTATTCTAAATTATTCATTGCTGTCCTCATTTAATGCACAAAAATGAAAGCATTAAAAAGGTGCATTTATTTCATATTTTATATGTTGCATATTTACGAGATACTTTGTTGTATTTGATTCATATGTTGGATATTATTTACAGCTATGTGGTTTATCTTATGTCTAAACTGCCATAGGTTCAATATACTAACTAATGAAATTCTATAATTGGCAGATTTCTTGCACCTTTGTGCTAGTAAAAGACATTGCTGTACCTGCTATTCATGCTGCACATTATTTATATATATGTGGATTTTTCATTTTTCATATTTGTTTAAATTGAAATGAACTTGCAGATTTACTGCACCCCTTGTGCTAGCAAAGGATAACAATTGTTGGAACTAATCAGTATAACAAAGTCTGATTATACTTCCACTGTAGTATTGTGCGATGTAATGAATATAAATAATCAATTTTTGAATTAATCAGTGTATCATAATGTGCTATTTAAAGAGCCTATATAACTATGCACACTTGGGACTACTCCTTTTGTTACAAGCTTAGGAGAGAGTTTTTCTTCTGCCCCACTGCTGAATTGTTACAAATTTAATATACCAACTAACTGAATTTGCAGATTCACTGCTGGAGAATTTTTCTGCAACATTGTTTCTTTCAATACTTTCATGTGAGAGATTAGGAATTTTTTCTGCTTACATTTATTTTCTAAGGTGTTTTAGGTGCTTACAATTTTGTTAATTACCACAGTGTGCCATCTCTGTTCAATTATCTTCAATGGAATCATTAGCACATGCTGATTGATTAATTAATACTCAGGATATAATATAACCAAAGTGTGTGAACTTTATTTGATTTCTTGTATATGGAAATCAGCCATAACCTTAATACTCCCATGTATATCGGTATAGGAGCATAAGAGGAGATTAGTTATATAATTTAGAATGTTATCTGTATGAATTAGTTCAATTTAATCATACATTTCTGATTATTCCCATACTTACTAGAACTTTATCTCCTCTTCTTAGCACTCTCTCATCTGGCTGACAGCTGTGCTGGCAAGGGTTCTGCCCTTATCAGTGTACATTTGGCTGTCACAACAGAAAGCAGAAGTGCTTCTTCCTTTCTTCTGCCCTATTCTTGAGTGGAAGTAGAATAATCAATTTCTGATCTACTCCATTTAAAAACTGGTAGTGGATCTCCCTTCCAACACTCTCTCATCTGGAAAAGCCTGGGGCCAATTCATCCAGTGACGTATAGCAGGCGGAGTACAGACAGCAGAAGTGGGTTCTCTCTTCCTTCATACGTCATCTTTACTATTCAAGGTCGTACTATCCTGAGAGTAGCCCGATCTTCTACCTCGGAAGCTGATAGGATAGACCTGGCTAGTACTTTGAAGGGGGACTGCTTAGGAATACCAGGCACTGTGGATATCACCAAGATGATCACTTATATTTATTTTCATGTGAAAGCACTGGTGGAGCAGTTCTATTCTGCTTACTCTCACTTATTCTATATTTCACCTTTCTTTCTATTTTTATTTTGAATAATTAACCAGATATTTTTAAATAAATTTTGGACCATATAGGTCGATATTTTAATGGAACAGAATAAAAGTTAAGTTTTAGATCATCCATCATCATATCATTTTACAGTATATTGATTGATTATTATCACTAATTACAATAAGAGTGCTCCCAAAAAGGATTTCTTTTGTCTTGTCCTTTCCTCATTACGTGTAATTAAACTACAAAAGTTTTTTTGGGAGCACCACCAATAGATAAGGTGCTATCCAAAGATTTGGGTATTAGCACTATTTATATTGGTTATTTTCAGATTTTTCTATATTTAAATGTGGCTTTATAGCACACAGCTAGTGCGGAACTGACAAACCTTGTCTTCCAAAACCTTCCTATGAAGGAACCATTCAGTATGCTCAAACACTTTAAATATTTGATTTTGTGTGGCCTGATCCCGCGAGTCAATATAGAGGCCCCATTTTTTGTAAAAAGATTTAACACCCAGCTCTATGTTAATTTGGGCCGATTTCCTGTCATAATATAATATCTGTAAAATTTTACCATGAACTTCTACTAAAGTTGGAGATGATGACGAGAGCCAGTGGGATAAAATAATTTTTTTGGAGACCGTTACCAAAATCGTGAGAAACGGCAGAGCCCGCCGTTGCCTAGAATGTAAGTCCCACTCGGAAAAATTTGCACACAGGCAGGATAAGGGTGTCGCCGTTACACAGATATGCAACAGCTGATTAATATAAGCCACTAATTTATGCCAAAAACGCCGGATCAGACCACACTCCCAAAACATATGATGAAAAGAAGCTATGCGGATATGGCACTTGGGGCATTCCCCAGTTTCCGTGGGGTTAAACCTAGCATGTTGTATTGGGGAGATGTAGGCTCTCTGCAAAGTACGGAGATGGACTTCCTGTAGGTAAGGTGAAGCCTGATCTTTTAAAGTAAAGACATAGTGGTCACTAAGTTGGTGATGACTGGTCAGACCAGGGATGTCTTTACGCCATTGAGTGAGTAGTCTATCCCATCTACAGTCTACAGCCGTATTTGATGTTAGAATGGTATAGATCTGCCTAATGCGTGTTGGGCCAGCCTTATGAATATTAAGTGAGAGCAGCAATGGGTTAGAAGGAGAGGGTGTATCCCGTGAAGCAGTGCGTATGTGAGTGACTGAATCTAGGTAATGTCGAGTCTGGAGATACATGTAAAAGTGTGAATGTGGTAAGTCGTAACTCTCTTGGAGGGACGAAAATGAAAATAGAGAGCCTCCCAGATCAAATACTTTGGAGAAATTAGAGAGACCTTTCTCTTTCCAGAGCCTGTAATTAGAGTTAGTAAGAGATGAGGGAAAGGCGGGGTTACCCCATAGTGGGATGCACATGGATGTCTTTGGGTTACATTGAAATTTCTTATGTAAAGTGCGCCAATTAAAGTAAACATCATGAAAAAGGGGGTGTTGAGAATATGTGCTGGGATCAGCGAGGGCTTAGATAGTAGGAGTGCTCCTGGGGAATAGGGAGTAAATAAAGCCTCATCTAGAGCAGAGTCTGTGAAGAGTTCCCTGTCATACAGCCAGTCAGCAGCACAGCGGAATAGAGTCGCCATGGAGTAGGATACATAATCAGGTACTCCAAATCCACCCGCAGATTTAGGGGCCATCATTTTGTCTAACGCAATAAACGCCTTTTTCCCTTTCCACAAAAATTTTGACATGATCTTCCGTAAGTATTGAATGTCACGATTATAAAGGCGGATTGGGAGCATTTGCATGAGATAAAATAATTTTGGGAAAACTATGCTTTGCAATACAGCTATTCTCCCCAGAAGAGACAGGGGCAATAATTTCCAATTGTCTAGTAATGAGGCTACGCGTGTTAGAGTGGGAGTTTAATTCTCCTCATATAGTCTGGAAAGATTAGCCGGGATCTGAATCCCTAAGTAAGTAATTTTTGTATGGGCAATTTTAAAGGAAAGAGAAGGGAGAAATCTAGAGACAGTATGGGAAGAGGGACCCAAGGGTAGAAGTTCTGATTTGGTTATATTAATCCTATATCCCTCTCTATCCCCAAATGCCTGGATCAGTCCAAGGATCTCCGGAATGGAGTTCAACGGATCTGATACAAATAAGAGCATATCATCGGCAAAAAGAGCGAGATGGAGGTCAATCAGTGCCGTAACTAGACATTTTAGCGCTGTTTGCAAGAAACAGCATCGGCGCCCCCCCCCCCCCCCATATGTAAAATAGGGCCAGTGCGCACAAAGAATATAGGGGCATGGCTTCATGGGGAAGGGGCGTAGCTACGAAATAATACCAATTCATATTATGCTGTACAGTAATCTCCATTATTCAAATGACACCGCACAGTAGCGCCATTTACACACATTACACCAGTAAAGCCCCTTTTACACATTACGCCAGGTAGAGCCACTGTCACACATTATGCCAGGTAGAGCCGCCTTTTACACGTTGCAGCAGGTAGAGATTCCTTTTACACATTACGGCAGGTAGAGCCCCATTTTACACATTACGCAGGTAGAGTCCCCTTTACACAAACAGTGTCTCTTACCACCCTGCGTTGCAGCTCTTCTGCCACCTCCGAACTCCTGAGCAGGCCAGGGATGTATCACACCGCACCGAGCTGCTCCTGCCGTACAGAGGGTCCTTGTCGATCCTGGCTGGCAGCTGGCTCGACTCCTCCAGTTCTGACTCTCAACGTACCGCTCCTTTCTTACCCTCTCTACGGGAGTCTTCTTAGGTGGACCTTCAGGCCAATTCTGTGGAAAAACTAAAATGAAAAACAAACTTAAACGAATCACCTAGGTCCTAGGCAGTCACACACTCGAGTGGTATTTGATATGCCGGCTGTTGGGATCCCGGCGCTCAGTATACCGGTGCCGGAATCCAGACAGCCGGCATACCGACAACTTTTCTCCCTCCTGGGGTGTCCCCGACCCCCCTGGAAGGAGAATAAATAGCGCGCCACCGTACCCGCAAGGGACTCTTTTGCGCTCGCCCTACTGCCGGTATGCCGGCGCCGGTATGCCGGGCGCCAGGGTCCCAACCGCCGGCATAACATACTACACCCACACACTCACCCATCTCTCCCTCAAGTCCCTCTTTCTCCCTGACAACCCTATCCCTCTTCCACTCCCTCATTTTCACTACCCTCTGTCTCTCCCTGGCTCCCATTTCCTCTCCTGTCTCTCACCCCTAATACTATGGGGTGGCTGCATACCATGGTAGAGGGGCCGCCACTGAAAACTGCTGTACGGGAGGGAGGGGTTCGGGTGTCATCTACCCGCAGCCGCATTCTGTGGTAGAGGGGAGGGGGGGTTCGGATGTCACCACCCGCAGCTGCAGCTGCATACTCTGACAGGGGGGAAGGGGGGTTCGGGTGTCACCACCCGCGGCCGCCGCTGCATACTGTGACAGGGAGGAGGGGGGTTCGGGTGTCTTCCAGCCACGGCCGCATACTACTGTAGTGGAGAGGGGGGGTTCGGGTGTCTTCCACCTGCGGCCGCTGCTGTATTCTGTGGTAGGGGGTTCGGGTGTCACCACCCGCGGCCGCCGCTGTATTCTTTGGTAGGGGGGAGGGGGGGTTCGGGTGCCAGCACCCACGGCACACCGCTGCATACTGCGACAGGGGGGAAAGGGGGGTTCGGGTGTCAGCACCCGCGGCTGCCGCTGCATGCCTTGACAGGGGGATGAGGGGGTGAGGGTTTCTTCCACCCGCGGCCGCTGCTGTATTCTATGGTAGTGGGGAGGGGGGTTCGGGTGTCACCACCCGCGGCCACTGCTGTATTCGGTGGTAGGGGGGAGGGGGGGTTCGGGTATCAGCATCTGCGGCCACCACTACATACTGTGACAGGGGAGAGGGGGGGAGAGGGTGCCAGCACCCGCGGCACACCGCTGCATGCTGTGACAAGGGGGAGGGGGGGTTCGGGTGTCAGCACCCGTGGCCACTGCTGCATACCTTGACAGGAGGAGGGAGGGTTCAGGTGTCACCACCCGCGACCGCCGCTGCATACTGTGACAGGGAGGAGGGGGGGTTCGGGTGTCAGCACCCGCGGCACACCGCTGCATACTGTGACAGGGGGAGGGGGGTTCGGGTGTCCCCATCCGCGGCCACCGCTGCATACTGTGACAGGGAGGAGGGGGGGTTCGGTTATCACTACCCGCGGCATTCTACCTGGGAACTTGCCAGCGCTGTCTACAGCGGACAGCACTGCAACACAAATAGGGCAGCCAAGTGGGGTCACAGCAAATGATGCGCCCTCGGCTAAAGTGCGCTGTGTGCAAAGCACACTTCGCACACACGTAGTTACGGCACTGAGGTCAATACCACCAATTTTAATACCCTGAAAAACTACCGATTGATGCAGGGCTATCGCCAGAGGCTCTAGTGCTATGGCGAAAAGTAATGGCGATAAAGGGCAGCCCTGCCTGGTTCCACGTTGAATCTTGAAGGGCAAAGAGAGTATCCCATTACAGGATACCTGGGTTTGTGGGGTAGTGTAAAGGAGTTTCAGAAGATTCACAAAGATAGCAGGAAAACCGAAATGTAGGACAGTAGAAAAGAGATGCTCCCAGTCCACCAGGTCGAACGCTTTTTCAGCGTCGAGGGAAAGAATAACGGGAGGAGGGGAGAGAGAGGATGAAGTAGAAGAAGCATAGATGGCCGACAACACCCGTCTCACATTAATCTCTGAGTGTCTACCCCAGATAAATCCAGTTTGATCCTTGTGTATGATTTGAGGAAGTAATAATTTAATACGTTCTGCCAGAATTTTGGTAAGTAACTTATAATCAAGGTTTAACAGTGAGATCGGGCGATATGATCCCGGTTGGGAGAGGTGTTTTCCAGGTTTTGGAAGAACTTTGAGAATGGCCGTATTAAAGTGCCTGGGGAGAGTGTCAGATGACAAAATGGCATTCAAGACACGCACCAGAGTGTCCTCTAGCCGTGGCAGGAGTATTTTATAAAATCGGCACCAAAACCATCCGGTCCTGGTGCCTTATCTTTACCAAATTGCCCTATGACACTTCGGACCTCTTCCAACGAGATAGGGTCAAGCAAAGATTGTACCATGGAGGGATGAAGTTGTGGAACAGGAAGATTGTCCCAGAAATCATCAGGCCATGATGGAAAAACAGAAGATGTAGAGGAGGAGGAGGAGGAGTGTGGGGTTGAGGAATATAGGTTTTTGTAAAAGGATCTCATTACATCGGAAATCTCCAAGTTACTAGTGGTTAATACGCCCATGTCGGTACCTAATGGATGGGTGACCATGGGAGGACGGGAGCCCTGGGGCAGTGACGTTAATAATTTTCCAGTCCTGTTACCAAGTTTATAGTACCTATAATTCACTGAGAAAGAGAATCTATTACCCATGGAAGACATGAATTAATCAGTGTGTTTTGGCATTAAGGTACATAAGGCGATTGTGTGGAGTGGGAAGAGATTTATACTGCTGATAGGCTGTCGACAGGGGCCTCTGAAACTCCAAATACTGAGGGGCATATTTCTTATTGTTGGCTGAGACATAGGAGATAATATCACCCCGGAGGACCGATTTTGTAGTCATCCAGAACAATATAGGATCCTCTTCCAGATGGGACGCATTATTTATTTTATAAGATTCCCAAGAAGATTCCAATCTTTGTTGAAATTTCAAGGAGTTTGATAGGTATGAAGAAAACCGCCAAAGCTTGGGAGAGGAGGAGATGTCTGGAAAGTGAAAGGATGCTGTAACCAGGGCATGATCCGATAGGGATATCGCCTCTATTTGGGAGTCTGATACATGTGGCAATAGGGAATGAGATAGGAGTATATAATCTATCCTAGATAATGTGTGGTGGGCCGCTGAGAGGCAGGTGTATTCCTTTTCTGTGGTATGTAGAGCTCTCCAAATATCCACTACCTGCAGTCTTTCTGCCAAGAGAGGAACCCCGAGTTTAGGTAATGAAAGAGGTTTTGTTGGTAAATGAGAACTATCTAGATATGAGGAGGAGACGAGGTTGAAGTCCCCACAGAGGACTAGGGGGTCTGTGAGAAAAGGAGCTAGCTTAGCAAGTAGGGACTGAAAAAATGTCTTAGAGTAAACATTAGGAGCATATGTGTTACACAGTGAATAAGTTTTACCATTAATTTTGGCAGACACTATTACATAACGACCATTAGGATCAGTAACAGTAGATAAAATTTCCGTTGGGTTATGACGTTTGATTAATATAACAAAACCTCTGGCTTTAGAGTTGAAAGAACTAAAGCCCAATACCTGCCAGTTTAAAGTATTCAATTTTGCCGTCTCCTCTGGTGTCAGATGTGTTTCCTGTAGAAACGCCAGGTCTACCCGCTGTTTAGTAAGATAAAGGAGTATTTTCCACCTTTTTGCTGGGTAGTTAAAACCCCCAACATTCCAAGAACCCACTGTCAAGTCAGGCATGTTACAGAGGTAAAGGCAAAATGAATGCACCAATTACAAACATTACCAAAAGAATGCATATATTGACACCCTGTTGAGGAGGGGGTGGGAAAGAAGGGGTGGGAAAAAAGACAAAACAGGGGGAGAGAAGGAAAAACTGAGAAAGAAAATACAAATGAATAACAGGTCGCACAATAGTAAATAGAACATGTCATTAATAGCCAAAATACCAGATGACCAATGACTTCCAGCTAACGAACATGGGCGAGCGCCAGTGACAGCGGCCTCGCACACGAGCAGTAGAGGGCGGATATTCACAGAAAGGAGGAGCCCTTCCTTGCCGCCACATCATAATTAACAAAAACCCCACCCAGGATCCCTCAAAAATTGAAGAGGGATAACCGTATACCTTAGTGAAAAAGAATTAATCAAATACGAGATGTAGTGAGCAGTGTGTAACAGAAAACTTATTTCACAGTCCATGAACTATCGAATAATACTGTCGGAGAGGAGGACTGTGTTAGTGGAGTAATCCCCAGATGGTGGGGGGCAATACAGCATACAATAGTAGAACAAATTCAAACATTAGAATATATCAAAAACAGATCCAAGTAGGACTGCATAATAGGTATAACAAATACTAGACAGCAGCAGTCCTGTATTCCAGAAGTGCAATCGTCGCCATAAAAGTGACCTAAATAGTCCATGCCAAAGATACTAGAAAATAGGGGGGAGTACCGGTGAAACAGAATTAAGTTGCCGCTGAAGGGAGATCAGTAATATCCGCGTTGTCTTCTCTTGAGACATTCCTCAGGTACGCTGCAGCATCCGTGGGCGACAAGAAATCTTTGTGGGAGGTGCCCTCATAAATACGTAGTCGTGCGGGGTAGAGCCTCTGACACAAGTTGAGTGCAAATAGGAGAAAAGGCTTTACGGGCCCGTGTCAGTTCCACCAAGTAATCCTGGAATATGAAAAGCTTATTACCCTCCCATAGGATGTCCTTCACTTTGCGTGATGCGGACCAAAAAGCCATCTTGTGAAGGTAGTTTAGACAACGAAACAAAGTCACACGTGGGCGTGGTCTGTTGGGAGTGGGAACAGGGCCCACACGATGAACCCTTTCAATCACAAGATCACAACAGTCCCGTTCTATACCCAAAAGCTCTGGAAGGGTAGTACGTACAAAATGAGCCAGTGCCGTGCCTTTAATAGATTCTGGCAATCCTACTAATCTTATATTATTTCTTCTTGAGCGATTTTCAATATCATCTAATTTATTCCATATTTGATAGTTCTCTGTAGTAAGAGCTTTCACTGAATGATGCAACCCTTCTATGTCATATGTGGCAGCCTGCAGCTGAGTTTCTGTGTGTGTAACTCTCTGTGTCAGGTGCTGCAGCTGCTTAGAAATATCACACACAGCCTGGGATAGCAGGGGGGCCATTGTGGCTTTTATCGCTGCCACTACATCCCCATATGTTACAGGGGCTTCAGGGTCGCGGCATACCTGTGATCCCGTGGTATCTGAGCCCTCCGCCACGGCTTTCTTGGAGGCAGGGGTGATTACTTCAGGGCCGGCATCTGGCGCCATGTTGCTCCTGCCTTGTGGAGGCGCTGGCGGAAGCCTGCGGGGTCGCGGCTACAGGTGTCACGTAGCGATCCATGGCAACCGCGGGTGCTACAGAGAGGGATCCGGGCGGTGTGGAGGCTGCGGTAGCCTAGAAAAGGTTTATGTTAGCGGGCGGCGGGGACGGAGCTCCGGCAGCACACTTCCTATCCCATAGGTCCCGAAACCGGAAGTCCACCTTTTTTTTTTTTATAAATTTTTTTTGTTTGTTTAAGGAGAATAAAATGTTTGTTCTTGTTTAAAAAATTCCTTTGCAGATATACTAAACCAATTTGAAGTCCACAAAACACTATTGGTGTACATGCACTATTTTGCTCCTTTCACAAATGTCCTCTACATCTTTTTCACAAGTATTACCAACACAAAGAAATTTTGTTTATATGTAAAATCAAGCACATACATGTAAAATAGTTTCATTTTTACCAAAATACATTGTTTGTTGGTAATCAGTAACTACCTATGTTATACCTGGTTGAAATATCTGATTACATCTACCTGTAAAGACTTCTTTCTCGTTTTTGAAACTACAACATACCTGAAGTATTGTTGGGCTATTCGTGCTCTAAGTGCATGTCCCCGATGGGCGTCCGAGCCCCACCTCCATGTCTGGCCAACCCCTGGCTCCTCATCATCTGGGGACAATACCTCAATATCTGGTAGCTCCACTCGCCTCCTTACAGCAATATTGTGTAGGATCACACACAAGACCACAATTTTACTAACCATTTCCGGCGAATACATTGCAGTGGAGCACACGGAAGCACCCTTTTAGAATGCCAATTGTGCGCTTCACCAGTTGCCTAGTGGCTGTAAGCCCGGAATTAAATTCCGTTTGTGGCCCTGGTGTTGGTCTGCTGTAAGGAGTCATGAGACTGGGGGTGCAAGGGTATTCACAAGCTCCTGCAAAAACACAATACAATATGACTTCAGAAATACAAACAACAAGTGAAAAACAATGTCACTTAACCTTGACTAGATGATGCAGATCAAACTCACCCAATATCCACGCGTCTTGCCCTTCCAACATCCTTAATTTTTGCCATATCCCTGATTGCCGAATCATGTGGGAATCATGGGCACTCCCTGGGTACCGGGCATTCAGGGAAAGGATCTGGAGGGATGGGCCACAAATAACCATCACATTCAAAGAGTGGAACAGTTTTCTGTTCCTAAAGATTTCTTCATTACGTGTTGGTGCCACAAGTGGAACATGTGTCCCATCCACTACCCCAATAACATATGGAAAGCGACTACCCCTTTCACGGAATTGCCGCTTCACCACAGCTAGGGACTCCACATCCAATGGCATAGAAATAAACTGCTTAGTCCTTTTCAGGAAAGCAGCAATGATGCGCCTCAGGATCCTGGAAAAAGCAGCCTGTGAAACGCCAACCAGCACACCAACTATTAGGCTGGAAGGACCCTGAGGCACAGAAATGTAACACAGCAAGGAATTGTGTCAGTGGTGGAATTGATGTAGGATGCCGAGTTGCTCTCTTTAAATCACTCTATTATTGAAAGAGTTTCTAGGATGCCATGAGGGGGAAGCCTATAGCGGTACACCACCTCATCATCTGGCATTCCAAAATGGGAGACACGGGTACGGAAGATACTAGGCCCTTGCATGCCTCTGTTGCCTTCGAGGATGAGAGGCAGGTTGGGGTTGGCCAGATAAGGCATTCACATATACAGCCGCAACCATCTGAGTGCAAAGATTTAACAGAGTGTAAAAGCAAACTTACAATACTGTATAATACCAATACATAAAAAAAGGAGTAAGAAAAGATTGTAAAATTTTGGTGGATTATTAAGCAACATTATTACTTAAAAAATAAACAACACAACAATTAGCATGCATAAACTTAACATCAAATCAAACAAACATCCAAAACAAGAAGTGTGACCATGCATATACTTACCCGCAGATATATGAAAAAAAAGGCAAAAGGCCAAGAACTCAAATGGGGCTTCTTTGCCAAAAAAAGACAAAAGACGCTTCCTTCAGAAGAAATTAGACTAACCTACAATACATGGCAAACACAAAACTTCTCCCAAAAAAAGAAAACCAATAACATCTGTGCATGATGCAGTGCGTTTTTTTCGTTTGCTAAAATACCCACAGAAAAACGCACTACACCTACATACATGCATGAATACATGAATAATACATGCGTTGCTTGTTTCTACTTATGGAAAGGAATGCTAGTTCAGGCCCCCCCAAAAAAATCTTACCTTAAATATACACTCAACACCTTCAAAATCCAACACACCAATGCCAATACTACTTGACACCCAGCAACGCCTGCATACACCCGCACACTGGGGCTGAGTAGGCCATTTTATAGTGTGCGCAATCAAATTGCGTATGCATCAGATGTGGCAAAAATGCTTACACAGGTATAAAAAGGAAGAGCCACAGAAACACACTGCCAATCATCAAGGAGCGTCAAATACAAATTGCTGCTGAATATAGGAAAGTCAGAGAGGAGTGTGAGGCACTCAGTAGGCGACAGCAGCAGGTAGTAGCTAGGTTAAATCAATTGGTAGCAGAGCAGGAAAAAGGGTTTGAGGAGCCAGACGAAGAACCCAGTACAGATTTGAACCCATCTACTGGAGAACAAACCCAACAAGACACTTGTGTCTGTTCACTGGCTGAGGAAGATGTGGGGCCAAGTGAGGGAGTTCTGGGGCCATGGAACCAAACTCAAGAAACCGCACCACACAGTGAAGAGGAAGCAGAAAATAGTGCACCAGCTACTGCACCGCAGGCAGGGAATCAAAAGAGAAAACGACAACCACCTTTTACTAAGAGGGAGTTGGACATTTTGGTTCCACAATCCATAGAAAAAATAAATTTTGGCAGCAAAAATATGGGTGCAGACACCAGGGACTGAATATGGAGGGAGATAACCGATGCCGTTAATGCAGTTGGGCCAATTGTCCGCACTCCACAAGAAATCAGGAGATGGTAAGTTCATACTGAGCCACACTCAAACACACTATTGTCTGCATTCAGTAAGATGGGAGTATGCTTTTAATGGGATGTTGCCTATAGCAACCAACACTATTACATATGTACTCTTGTAGAAGGTGCTGCTTCAATGAACAGCTTAATCTTTGTGTGCTATGTAACGATAGCTACATTCACGAGACAAATGCTTTTAATTATTTTTAGTATGCTATGTATGTGTACAAGTATAAGTCCAAATAAAAACCAACAATATTAAAATTTTTATTTTTCTTCTCATTTTCTCCCCAAAAAAATACATATATAGTTGGGCTGACTTTAAATCCCGACTCAAGCAAAAACAAATCGGCAAACTGGAATGCTTCGAGGGCAACAGGTGGAGGGCCACTTCCTGACACTCTAGAATACACCGAGTTGGAGGAGCAGGTGCTGGTCTGTGTGTCTTATGAGGAGGTGGCATGGTGTGTCAGAAATGGACACCGACACACCTGTCCTTGTAGGTCCACATGCCTTGCAAGGTAAAATGATTTTTATGTGTTTGGTTCTTTTTCCTGTTTTTTTTTTCTTAAAGACAAATGTGCGGCACTAATTTTAGTATTGTCTTAATTTTTTTAATCTCCTTTTCCTATCACAGCACAGGAGAGGCAGCTCACTGAGGCTGAGGAGGGGGGATTGAGTGACAGCTCCAGCGTGGGGCAGGAAACAGCACCATCACAGCCACAAACTGCCACACACCTGCTATCCCAGAGCTTCTGGGTGAGATTGTGAACCATTGGAAAACCAACACCAACTTCCATGACCAGATGCTCCGGGAGGTCTGGGAGCTGTCCTCCTCAGTCCATGACCTCACCTCCACGGTCCGTCAGCTGGCCTCAAATGTGCACCAAGGCATATGTGACATGTTCTGCAAGTATTCGACAAGGCATACAGACCATCGCCGAGCTCCATGCTCACAGTGTCAGGGAGGCTCTGACACCTGGCCCATCCCCTAGTCCTGGCCAGGAACAAGAGCCCACTGGCCAGGCCCCTTGAAGATCCGTGCACAGACCGCAGGTGGATAAACCCCCAAATCCTGTTAAAAAAAGGAGGAAATGGTGATTTCTCTCCAGATGCGGTCCTTGCTCCCTGCACCCATGTTATCTTTTTACAAATTTTCTGAAAATGTTTTGTGGAACAAGAATGTCCAACTCCCTCTAGCATAATGTGGTTTGGCGTATTCTCTTTTCTTTCTCTGCCTGTGATGCGTTAGCCTGAGAACTTGGCCACACTTCCTCTTCATTTTGTGGTATTGTTTCTTGTGTTTGAGTATTGGCCTCAGAAACACCCTTTTTAATTTTTGCGAGTTCGACAAAATTGAATTTCTGAGTTAACAATAAAAACAAAACGAAAAAAAAAAAAATTGTGTTTAATGTTTAAACTTATAGTGAGGCATGGGAATGTTTGTATTTAAAATGCCTAAAACATTTACTCACAGTATTTAGATGCATAGGTGTGCGCAGGGGGGGTGCCTGGTGCGCACAGGCACCCCCTAATGTCCGGCACCCTGATCTCACATGCCTGATGCAGCAAGCGCCAAGCAGGCTGATTACTGTCCCCACTGCGCTGCACCCTGTCAGGACTGCATTACTGACCGGACGCCTGGGTTAATCAAGGGTGCCACAAACTCCCGACTCTACCTCCATGTACAAAAACAGCATGATGTGATGTGATTACATCATGCTGCTCGCACACCCACCTGCCACACCCACCACATGCCCACCTCTCTCCTTCTATGCTATGCCAACGCCAGCCACTGATGAGGAGCAGCATGTAGCCAGCGTTCCTCTTAGGAAGACAAATTCAATACTGGCAGGCGATCTGCAGCAGCATTGACATGTCACTTGTTTTTCCAGCAGCAGCAGCAGCAGTACTAGACTGCGACTGTCAGTGTCAGTGAGTGGCTGACTTGTAAGTAAGCTGCTGCAGCTTGCAGGGGAAAGAGAGGGGGAGCCAGACCAGGCTGAGGAGGAGCAGTGTAATTGCAGTGAGTGCCATCAGGGGTGTTTGTTTGGTGCACACCACAACATCTGACAATGTATCTGCTTTACTAGGATTGGTACAAGGGTGGATATTTTATATTGTGTTGACCGTCAATAGATGTGCTAGACACGCCCAAAAGGCGGTGCTAGACACACCCCTCTGACGGTGCACCCCCTAATAAAATGTGCTGCGCACGCCTATGTTTAGATGGTTTGCCTTAAAAAAACAAAACAAAACGGGGGCGTGGCTTGGCTGGCATCAGGGGAAGATGTGCTGATTCAGGGCTCCTGCTGCAGCACTACTAAAATAGGGTTTTTACCCAGTTTCTGCCGACCCCCACACAGTGCCACGGTCTATCTACCCTGCTGAGCCACCCTGTGTTGGAAGATTGCACTGCGGAGCCGGGGAGACCTGCGCTGTTCCCCGTGGGTTGCGGCCTACCTTCATCCCTGGAGCTGGGACCTCGATTACGGGGGGAGGCCGCTAGTGACGTCTGGCCGCCGGGACTCGCACTGCCTATGCCGCGGACTTCCCGCTCGCCCCGGACTCTGATCCCTGTCCCCTGGTCCCTTACCTTAACAGGCTCCACCTCTCTGCAGACGGCTGGCCACAGGGGGGGTTTGCTGGAGGAGACAGCTGGAGCGCTCACCACTGGCGGGCAGCGGCCATCTTGCAACTGGCACAGTGATCTCCCTGCTGGGCGACTGGAAGGCTTCTGGGATGCTGGGGTCCCTGGCATGACTACTGAGAGGTGAGAGGGTAAGTGCAGCTCTTATAAGCACTGCTCTTTCTCCTTATATAGCCCAATCTGCAGGCCCGGCTGAATATTAATCTGGAGTGAGCACCTGTGTTTTCCCTCTTCCACTCGACTACCCCACACTTGCTCTGCCTCCCCAGTATCTCCTTATATCAAGATTTACACACAAGACATTACAGTTTGGGATCACTCTCTCCACACCTGCTGTTCTTCATGTCTGATGCTATGGTGCCCTCCAGTGGCTGCATATAATTACTACGCCCTCTTTGCAAGTTTACTTCTATACTGATGCCCGGCTAGCCACTTCTATTGTGGGGACAATGTGCCGACGCTGGCCCTGATGGGATGCTGTTCTAATCATGTAATGACTACCGACGTTCAATCGACGATACCAAGGTGCCTCATGGTGAGAGGTAGGAGAGGATCGCAAAAGAGAGGGAAAAAATTGCAAAAGGTGGCTCCAGCACATGTAATGAATACTCCACCTTCAGCAGATATGAGACAATATCTCCCTCCCCAGTACTCCGCCTCTGCGGATGGTACTTCTACGCCCTCTACCCCCCCCCCCCCCCGCCTTTCGCCTGTCACGGACTCTGCCTCTCTTTCTTTCTTTCTTTCTTTCTTTCTTTCTTTCTTTCTTTCTTTCTTTCTTTCTTTCTTTCTTTCTTTCTTTCTATCTTTCTTTCCTTTTCCTCCTCTTGTGTGGTTATCTGCTCCAGGGGAGTTGCTGCCCTCCTCACTGGGTCCCATGCTGCTCTCAATACAGTAGACAATGGCAGTTGATTCTAAAGCAACAACCATAATTTTTTTTTATCTCAAATGTGAAGGGCTTAAACATCCCAGAGAAGCACTCAAGGGTACTTAGAGACCTTTTTGCCTTCAGGGCTGATGTTGCGTTTCTCCAGGAGACGCACTTCAAAACAGGGGTTGCTCCAGTTCTTAAGGACCGCAATTACCCACACTCCTTTTATAATATTAATAGCAAGAGTAAGTCTTTGGGAGTTGCTATTCTGTTATCCAAAAGACTTCTGTTTCAAGATATGACATCCATAACTCTGGAGGAGGGCAGAACACTCCTGGTAAAATGTAAATTGTTCGATCAGATATATACCTTTATGAATAACATATGCCCCCAACCAATCACAACCTAGTTTCCTTGTGACAGTTCTTAATCGTATTGCCTCGCTGGTTGAGGGTATCCCAATAATAGGAAGCGACCTCAATTGGTCTCTTCAACTGGAGGTGGATATCTCTGGGACACCAGCTAGACCCTCACTAGCTACGCACCATAGGGTGCGCCGCTCTCTTCATGAACACCAGCTGGTTGACGCGTAGAGACTCCAACACATGGGGGACAGGGATTCTACATTCTATTCTAGACCACATGACACCTACTCCAGGCTTGATTATTACTTTCTGCCACAGCGATTTCTGCATTTAAACAGTGTACTTGGAGGCTTAACAAACAAATTTTAATGGATCCGCAGTTTCATCCTCAATTGCTTGAGACTATTGAGAATTACTTTGAAACAAATGAAACGCCAGACGTCTCTAGAGTCACGGTGTGGGAAGCTCATAAATGTATCCTGCAGGGGAAGTTTAACCAGCTGGGTTCAATGGTGAAGAAAGAAAAGCTGGGGGAAAAAATTGCCTTGCTTCAGCGGTTGAAGGACCAGGAGACCATACATAAGACGGGACCATTTTCTATGGTTCTGACTGCATTGAACGAGACTAGAACAGCCCTCAATGCTTTGCTATTTGAGGATATTAAAAAGAACTATAGGTTATGCAGAAACCGCTTTTTTCAATGGGGTAACAAACCAGGGAAGCTTTTAGCTAGAGCACTCCACACACAAATGGTGACTCTATACATTAAATAGGTGCAGGACGCGGCAGGGACCCGCCGTACCCTCACGAGAGACATAGCAGATGCATTCCACTCCTATTATACTAAAGTATATAATCTCCATGATTCTAGATCCTCAGGGCCTCTGTTTACTACCCAGGATTTGGTGGATAAATACCTATGTGATGCGGGACTCCCCAGGCTGTCAGCGGAAGACAGTGCCTGGCTGGACTCCCCGTTCTCTCTCCCAGAATTAGAACAGGCCCTTTAAGAGACTCCCTCAGGGAAGAGCCCAGGTCCTGATGGATTTACCATCTCTTACTATAAATTATTAAAAGACCCTCTTTTACCTAAGATGCTGACGGCCTTTAACGAGGTCTCTGATGGCTGTGGTTTCTCCCCCCAGGCATTAGCGGCTTTCATCACGGTCATACCAAAAGAAGGGAAAGACCCAGCTCAATGTGCCAGCTACCGTCTGATATCACTCCTTAACACTGACATCAAGCTGTTTGCTAAACTTATAGCAAACAGACTGAAGTTATTGCTCCCCAATGTTGTCCATTCAGACCAGGTGGGATTTGTCTCTGGGAGGGAAGCTCGTGACAACACAACTAAAGTACTTGATTTGATGCATCTAGCTTCGCAAAGCCGCACCCCGGTAGTAGTGCTGTCCACCGATGCCGAAAAGGCTTTTGACAGAGTTAACTGGGTATTCATGGAAGGGGTCCCTACAGCAAGGATCAAAATTAATGGAGCCCTGTCCGAGCCAGTCCTGATTAGGAACCGAACCAGACAGGGCTGCCCCCTTTCACCCCTTATTTTCATCCTCTGCATGGAGGCTTTAGCTGGATCCATTAGACTTAATCCAAATGTTTCAGGATTTATAGTAGGAGGTAGAGAATATAAACTTGCATTGTTTGTGGATGATCTGTTAGCAGTCCTATCGAACCCAGTGGTGTCTATCCCCAACCTGATGTCCGAATTCTGTAAATTTGTCTCTCTGTCCAATTTAAAAATTAACCTTTCGAAGTCGGTGGCAGTGAATATATCAGCCCCCTCCCGATCCCTTGAGGACCTTCAAAAATCTTTTCCATTCAATTGGCATCCCTCTAGCTTTAAATACTTGGGGTTTATATTGAATACGGATTTAACACGCCTTTTTGACGAAAATTTTAAAAAATTACTGAACACACCGCGCTCCGAGTTTCGAGACTGGGGCAACAAGAGGCTTTCCTGGCTGGGGAGACTTAGTGTAATTAAAATGAATGTTTTGCCTAGGGTTCTGTATCTCCTCCAGACGTTCCCAGTCTATATTCCCAAAACCTGGCTCCGGGACTTACACAATTTACTGTAGTTAGAGATTTTGTTTGGGGTAAATGGCCTCGTTTCCAACATGCCATTCTTTTCCGCCGCAAACATAAGAGTGGTCTTCAGTTGCCTCATTTTTCTCTGTATTATGATGCCATTGTCCTTAATAGGATAATGGAGTGGACACGGTTATATGACACTAAACAATGGCTACTTATAGAGAGTGCAGCCTTATCCTCTCCCATAGCTCATTATCTCTGGCGCTCAAAGATCCCTATCATTGCGCATCCTACCAGTGGCCCTACACTCTTATGCTGGAATAGGCTTAGGGTCCTTTCCGTATGCTTCTTCCAAATTTTTTCCACTGACCCCACTATTTAATAACCCGGACTTTCCTCCGGGGGTCTCTGGCCAGGGGTTCGATTCCTGGAAGTCGATGGGGGTGGCACGTGTTGGCCAGCTGGTGGAACATGGAGAAATAATCCCCTTCCCTACCCTGCAGTTGAAATGGAGCCTCCCGCCATCGGAGATTTGGAAATACCTCCAGCTGAAGCACTTTGTATTGGGGAGTAAGGTTCACTCTAGTAGTACTAGGCCTTTGACAATTTTTGAGAGCATATGCTCAGACTCTTCTCATCCATCGCATTTTCTCTCAAAATGTTACAGGTTTTTGATTGAACATAGGTTCCCGGATCTCCCTAAGTATACTAGGGATTGGGGTCGTGACCTACAGATTGAATTAACAGAGGAAGTGTTACAATCCTGAGCACTCATGTTTTGTTATTGTTATAAATTACCTTTGCTTCAGTTTGTGGAACTACAGGTCACAGCTAGCTCCTGCATAGTTGTCTCCCAGTGCCTTTGCTCCTGCACTCAGCAACTGACTTCACAGGTGTCTGGATTCTGTAATTACAGCTCGTTACCTGAAAACTACTATTCAGCTTGTCAGCCTGCTCAGTCTGCACTGCAGCTGCATGTTATATCAATTACTGGGGGCCTGTCTGGTGCTCACAACTGATTGGTCCAGCCTGTTCTTTTAAGCCTCTCAATCCCAAGAAGCTTTGCCAGTTATAGCTACTCCATGTGGTGTTCTGCTCTCTGGTTCCTCTCTGGTCTCAGTTCATCTGTCCAGTGGGTATTGCCTTGTTCCAGTATTGAATTCCAGCTTCAACATCTTGCTGACGACTTTAGTCTGCCGACTGCCGTTACCCTGTCTCCAAGTGTCTGCACCCCAGTCCGTCCGTGTGCCGCTACCTCCTGTGTCACCCCTGGAGTGCCTGCTGCTGTTCCATCTCCACGGCCCCAGGGTACCATCTGGCCGTGTGCACCCTGCCACCTTCTCCAGTTCCTGTTTGTTCCTGTGTATCCCTGCGGCTGATCATATACAACACCTCTACCATAACTCTAGTCCAGTTCAGGTATCAAGTGACCCAGACAGGGGGCCGCGACCTGCACGTTGGAAGCCGCGAAGCCCATATCCCCTTGCGGGGCTCCCTGGTGAAAACCTTTCCGGCGTGTTAGACTCCGCGCCTCTGTTCTGGGTAATGTCAACCACTTGGTACCTGATCCCGAATTCCGGATTCTGCACCAGTTCCTGACATTATAACTGGCCCACCACTTCCTGGGCATGGACCCGTCACAGCAAAATCCGGCTCAAATCTTGGCTGGTCAAATACAAAATTTGACGCAGCAGCTGCAAGATCTAAAGCTCCGAGTTTCCACCCAGGAAGAAACTAGAAGGTCATTGGTTGTAACCAGAGCTCCTGGGCCTGAACCAAAGCTGCATCTTCCAGATCGGTTTACAGGTGACCGGAAACAGTTCCAGAATTTCCGTGATAGATGCAAGCTATATTTCAGACTCCGGCCATTATCGTCTGGTTCTGAGGCTCAGCGAGTAGGTATCATCATCTCCCTCCTGCAGAGGGAACCCCAGTCCTGGGCGTTCGGATTGAAAACGGAGAATCCCGCCTTGTACACAGTGGATGCCTTTTTTAGCGCCCTAGGAATTCTTTATGATGACCCGGACCGAGCAGCTTCTGCAGAGGCTCACTTACGAGCCCTGAGACAAGGGAAAAACACGGCCGAGGTATACTGCACTGAGTTTCGCAGATGGGCAGGTGATAGTGGTTGGAATGACCCAGCCCTCCGAAGTCAGTTCCGCTTAGGCCTCACTGAGCAAATTAAAGACTACCTTGTCCAGTATCCTACTCCTGAAACCCTGGACAAGCTCATGCAGTTAGCAATTCGAGTAGATCGTCGGATCAGGGAACGGAGGATGGAGAAAGGTGGAGGGTCACCATCTCCCTCAGCAGTAGCCTTAGAAAAAGCCGAAGATTCCAGTGAACCCATGCAGATTGGGGCCTTTCGTCCTTTCTGCTCAGGAAAAATCTCGTAGGCGATCGATGGGCCTATGCTTATATTGTGGAGCAAAGGGTCATTTTGCTAATGTTTGCACCCTGAAGTCGGGAAAAGACAAGACCCAGGGGTAAAAGGGGAGTTACTCCTGGGTCTGGCTGGAATCTCTCCAAAAAACTCAGTCTTGCTTCCAGTTCAAATTAGTCTACCTACTCAGCAAGTTGCAGTCAAGGCTTTTGTTGATTGTGGTGCAGCTGCCAACTTTATGGATATCTCTTTCGCCCGGTCCTGGAACATTCCTATACTAAAGATGAAGCCTTCTGTGACTATTTGTGGCCTTGACGGTAACCCCCTCCTCAGTGGGCAAGTGTCTCAGCAAACTCCTCCTGTTCATTTAACTACTGGTCTTCTGCATTCGGAGAAGATTATTTTCCTCCTTGTCAATTGCCCCATGGCCTCCATAGTCCTAGGGCTTCCATGGTTGAAATCCCATAATCCATCCATCTGCTGGAAGACAGGAGAACTCTTACAGTGGGGAACAGAATGTACAGGAAGATGTCTGTCCTTGCCAGTGCGATGCTCTCAAGTTATACCAGAGGGGCTACCGACTCCATATCATTCATTTGCGGATGTCTTCTCCAAGAAAGAGGCGGATACTCTTCCCCCCCATCGACCTTACGACTGTGCCATCAGTCTGGTATCCGAAGATAAATTACCTAAGGGTAGATTATATGCTCTTTCTTTGCCAGAAACTAAAGCCATGGAAGACTATATTCAGGAGAACCTAAGCAAAGGGTTTATTCGTCCCTCAAAATCACCAGTAGGAGCAGGATTCTTCTTTGTGGCAAAAAAGGACGGCTCCTTACGTCCATGCATTGATTATAGAGGACTCAACAAAATCACTGTTAAGAATTCTTATCCTTTGCCTTTGATTTCCGTGTTGTTTGATCAACTCCGGATGGCGCAAATCTTCTCTAAAATTGATCTTCGGGGGGCATATAACCTCATATGAATTAAGGCCGGTGACGAGTGGAAGACGGCCTTCAACACTCATTCTGGGCATTATGAATACCTTGTTATGCCATTTGGATTGTCAAATGCTCCTGCCGTCTTCCAAGATTTTATCAATGATGTGCTCCGAGAATTCCTGGGAAAATTTGTTGTGGTCTACTTGGATGACATCCTGATATATTCACGGTCACTGGAGCAGCATCGAGTCCATGTCCAGATGGTGTTGCAAAAGCTCCGGGAGCACCATCTATACGCCAAGTTAGAAAAATGTGAATTCGAAGTGAAGGAAGTCGCTTTCTTAGGATACATCATCTCTCCCAAGGGGTTCTCCATGGATCCCAGTAAGCTTCAAGCAATTCAAGATTGGGCACAACCTACTAACCTTAAAGCTATACAACGCTTTCTTGGGTTCGCTAATTATTACAGGAGATTTATTCGTTCATTTTCAGACATTGTTGCACCTATTGTTGCTTTGACCAAGAAAGGTGCGGATCCGTCACATTGGTCACCTTCAGCTCTACAAGCTTTTCTCAAGTTAAAAAAAGCCTTTATATCTGCACCTGTTCTTAGTCATCCAAATCTTGACCTGCCTTTTGTTATGGAAGTGGATGCTTCTGAAGTGGGAGTGGGAGCAGTCCTATCACAGAAAGATCCAGTGGATTCTAAACTTCACCCGTGCTCTTTTCTGTCCAGAAAGTTCTCTCCTGCCGAAGCCAACTATGATGTTGGAAATCGTGAACTGCTTGCTATCAAGTGGGCTCTAGAAGAATGGCGGCACTGGTTGGAAGGGGCGAGACACGTGATTACAATCCTCACTGACCATAAAAACTTATCCTATATTGAGTCAGCCAAGAGACTGAATCCAAGACAGGCACGATGGGCATTATTCTTCACTAGATTCAACTATGTGATCTATCGGCCATGATCGAAGAATCTTAAAGCAGATGCCTTGTCACGAAGCTTCCTTCCAATTCAAAATTCATCCTGCTCTTCTGAACCAATTATTCCTGTTTCCAATATCCATGCTGGTCTTGCTCAAGATTTAGTCTACCAGATTCAAGCCAAACAGTCTCTTGCACCCATGGAGACTCCCTCAGGACTCCTCTTTGTCCCTAAAGAGTACAGGAAAGCAGTTTTATCTGTATTTCATGTAAAAAGAATCTCTGGGCATCCAGGGATTTCTAAGACTCTGGATTTAGTGTCTCGCTCAGTTTGGTGGCCTTCGATGTATCAAGATGTTAGAGAGTTCATTCTTGCTTGTGAGATCTGTGCTCAACATAAAACTCCTTGAAAAGCTCCCATGGGACATCTTACGCCTCTTACGGTTCCCTCAAGACCTTGGTCCAATATTTCTATGGACTTTGTGGTTGATCTTCCCAAGTCATCGGGGTACAATACCATTTGGGTTGTGGTAGACCGGTTCAGTAAGATGGCTCACTTTGTTCCTCTTCGCAAGCTCCCCAGTGCCAGGGAATTGGCAACCTTGTTTATCCAACATATCTTTAAATTACATGGATTACCACAGGACATCGTCTCCGACAGAGGAACTCAGTTTATTGCTCAATTCTGGCGAGCTTTCTGTTCAGCCTTGGATATTAATCTTAGTCTGTCCTCTGGTTATCATCCGCAATCCAATTGACAGACTGAGCGAGTGAACCAGTCTCTTGAACAGTATCTCCGTTGTTATGTTTCCAAGTACCATAACGATTGGGTGGACCATCTGGCATTTGCTGAATTTGCATATAATAATTCCAGTCACTCTTCTTCATCCATGTCACCCTTCTTTTGTCTCTCTGGGTTCCATCCTAGGTCTAACGCTTTTGACATCCTGCAGCAACAGACTTCTTCCCTTGATCCTGTAGCTCGTCTGAGAAAAATTTGGAGGAGAGTACGTCTGGCACTCAACCAAGTCTCTGTTCGTTCCAAACAATTTGCTGACAGACGACGAAGACCTTGTACTTTTAAAGTGGGTGACATGGTGTGGCTGTCCACTCGAAATATCAAGTTACGCTAGCCCTCTCAAAAATTTGGGCCTAGGTTCATTGGTCCATTCCGGATTATTAGACAGATTAATCCAGTAGCCTTTCGACTCCTTTTACCAAAATCGCTTAAGATCAATAACACTTTCCACTGTTCCTTGTTGAAACCAGCATTTGTGTCCCAGAGATTTAGAAGATCTCCTTCCAGAAGGCCTGCCGCTGTGTTAGTCCAAGGTCACAAGGAGTTTGTTGTGGAAAAGATTCTGGATTCCAAGTTCAGGAGGGGTCAAGTTCATTTCCTCGTGCATTGGAAGGGTTACGGTCCGGAAGAGAGAACCTGGGTGTTATGATTCCAGCACTCTGGTCTGGGGAGATCTTATAGCAAGGACCTGAGCACTGGAACGTAATGCTGGGAAAGGGAACGGGAATAGCCCCTGGCGCCCTAACTCCGTTGTCTCGCCCGTGCTGTCAGAAATCTCTTGCGAGACTATGGTTGCTTGAGCCCATGGCAGCCGCGTTTGAAGGGCAGATTACGTCTGCCCAACTCCGATGCCCCCTCAGGTCTTAATGGGAGACAAAGAGAAATCCGAGACAGGGTGATAACAAAGGGCCCTCTAACTAAACAACAAAGCCAGGGGCTACAGACTAACCTAAAACTAGAATATGTGCGGAAAACCTCCAGGGAAAAGGACAACCAAAATATCCACTTGTCCACTCTCCTACCCGGCACCGCCGAGTTCCGGAGAGGACTTGTGGAAGCGGAAACCTCCGCAAATGCTCCGAAACAGAATACAAAATGAAGCGGGCTAGGCCGCAGCACGCGGCAGAGCCGCAACTCACGAAAACCACACGAGATCCTCTGGCGACTATTGCGGGCAATTGAGGACCAGAAGACTCCTTGGGATGAGATGACAACTCCAAGATTTCAGGAACTCTGAGGACAGGAATGACCGGACACAGCAGGACTGGAACAGACGTTCAGCAAATCTAAGCAGCATGCAGGAAGCTATTACCGGCGTCTGTGTGAAGCACTGAGAAGGTATTTAGCAGGGAGTCCTCCAATCAGATGTTCAGAGCCTGATTAGCATAAATGCCGTGCAGCTGCCTTGCTGCACGACCAGAAGACAAGTGTATGTGGTTAACTTGATTGACCCTGCAACGGGGAGCGCGGTCCTGCCCGTGGCGTCCCCGTTGCTAGGGTCCAGGCGGCTCAGCATGCCCGGCGTCCCAGCGTTGCTAGGGAGCCGGCGGCTCAGCGCGCACGGCATCCCAGCGTTGCTAGGGACCCGGCGGCTAGCACGCTCGGCGTCCCTAGTTGCTAGGCGCCGGGCCGCGAGGACATCGCGGACCACGGCGCCTAACAGTACCCCCCCCTTGAGGAGGGGTCAACGAACCCCTAAAGCCAGGTTTCTGAGGAAATTCCAGAAAAAATGCTCTCTTGAGCTTAGGGGCATGAAGATCCTTATCCAGGACCCAAGACCTTTCCTCCGGACCATAGCCTTTCCAGTGAACCAAAAAATAAAGCCGACCCCGGGACATTCTAGAATCAAGAACTTTCTCTACCAAGAACTCCTGTTGTCCCTGCACATCCACTGGAGATCTACCCTGAGAGATCCTCCGAGGAAATCTACTGGAGGAAACATATTGTTTCAACAGGGAACAGTGAAAAGTATTACCAATTCTGAGAGATCTTGGTAAACGTAGCCGAAAGGCAACTGGGTTGACCTTCTTAATAATAAGAAACGGTCCAATAAATTTGGGTCCCAGTCTAGCCGAGGATTGTCGAAGCTTGATGTTGCGAGTAGACAACCACACCTTATCTCCCACCTTAAAAGTGCAAGGACGTCGGTGCCTGTCAGAAAATTTCTTCTCTCGGAAGGCCGCTTTTCTGAGAGCAAGGTGCACTTTTCTCCAAATTGCTCTGAGATGGGAGGTTAAGGTCAGCGAGGAGACTGGAGAATGATGAAAAAAAGAATTGGCTCTGGGGTGAAAACCAAAAACTGAAAAGAATGGAGACTCTTTGGTGGAGGAATGACAAGAGTTATTATAAGCAAATTCAGCCAAAGGAAGAAACTCTGACCAATCATTCTGGAGTGTGGCTGAATACAAACGTAAATATTGTTTTAATGACTGGTTGACTCATTCGGTTTGCCCGTTAGACTGTGGATGATAACCAGATGTTAAAGACAGTTTCATCTTCAAAGAGGCACAAAAACGTTTCCAGAATTGTGCGATGAATTGTGGACCCCGATCAGAAACAATATCAGTGGGCAAACCATGAAGCCTGAACACATGGCGGAGGAACAAAACTGCCAACCCTTGAGCAGAAGCCAATCGGGGAAGAGCAATAAAATGAGCCATTTTACTAAAACGGTCCACTACCACCCAAATGACTCGGAATCCGGCTGAAAGGGGAAGGTCAACCACGAAATCCATGGAGATATGAGACCATGGCCTGAGAGGAACAGTTAAAGGCACGAGTTGCCCGATAGGCAACGAACGAGGAACCTTATGCTGTGCACAAACCTGACAGGAATGGACGAATTCCTTAACGTCTTTAGAAAGACTAGGCCACCACACTGAGCGAGAGACTAACTCCAAGGTCTTAGTGATACCCGGATGCCCTGAGACTTTGTTGTCATGAAACTCAGATAAAACAGTGGCTCTCAAAAATTCAGGGACATAAAGACGACCAGCAGGAGTAAGTCTAGGAGCTTGGTGTTGAAGCTGGTTTAACTGGGTAAATAAATCCTGTGTGAGGCCTGCCCGGATGACCGAAGATGGAACTATGGGGGTAACAACAGGATTGCTATTGTGAACCGGAAGAAAGCTACGTGACAGGGCATCAGCTTTCTTATTCTTGGAACCAGGCCTGAAAGTGATGATAAACCTGAAACGAGTAAAAAATAATGCCCAACGTGCCTGCCGAGCATTAAGCCGTTTAGCTGATTCAATATATTGCAGGTTCTTATGGTCAGTTAAAACCGAAATAGTATGTCTAGCTCCCTCCAGCCAATGTCTCCATTCCTCGAAAGCCCATTTTACTGCCAGTAACTCCCGATTACGAACGTCATAGTTGGATTCAGCGGAGGAGAATTTCCTGGACATAAAGGCACAAGGATGTAACTCCAGAGACTCCGGATCTTCTTGAGAAAGGACAGCCTCCACTCCAACCTCTGAGGCATCAACCTCCACAATAAAGGGCAATTCCGGATTAGGATGTCTGAGGACAGGAGCCGAGACAAAGGCTTGTTTCAAGGCCTGGAAAGACAACTCAGCTTCATGCGACCAATTGGAAGGATCCGCTCCTTATTTAGTCAGAGCTACTATGGGAGCAACCAGGTCAGAAAAAGAATGAATGAACCGCCTATAATAATTCGCAAACCCTAAAAAGCGCTGAATTGCTTTTAAATTAGTGGGTTGCGCCCAATTAAGGATGGCCTGGAGCTTCTTCGGTTCCATGGAAAATCCCTGGGGAGAAATTATGTACCCTAAAAAAGATACTTCTGTGATGTGAAAATCACACTTCTCCAGCTTGGCATATAAATGATTCTCACGTAACTTTTGAAGAACCAGACGCACCTGGGTAACATGTTGTTCCATCGATTCAGAATAAATCAAGATGTCGTCTAAATAAACGACCACAAATTTCCCTAGGAAGTCACGGAGAACATCGTTAATGAGGTCTTGAAAAACTGCCGGAGCATTTGACAGGCCGAACTGCATCACCAGGTATTCATAGTGACCCGACTGAGTGCTGAAAGCTGTCTTCCACTCATCCCCAGATTTAATTCGGATGAGGTTGTAAGCTCCCCTACGGTCAATTTTAGAAAAAATCACAGCGGAACGTAACTGATCAAAAAGCACAGAAATTAACGGCAAAGGATAGGTGTTTTTAACGGAGATCTTATTCAGAGCCCTAAAATCAATGCATGGTCTAAGCGAGCCATCTTTTTTCTCCACAAAGAAAAAACCAGCACTTAAAGGAGATTTCGATGGTCTAATAAATCCCTTCTTTAGGCTTTACTGAATATAATTATTCATGGCCGTGGTTTCTGGCCCGGACAAGGCATATAATCTCCCCTTAGGCAAAGTGGCACCTGGAACTAGCTCAATTGCACAATCATAGGGCCGATGGGGAGGCAGAATGTCCGCATTGCCTTTGGAGAAGACATCGGCAAACTCCTGGTATTCCACAGGAATGAGCTCTGGGACGACTGCTGCAACTCTGACTGGATACGAAATATATTCTTTAACACAAAAAGTACCCCATTGGGAAATCTCCCCGGACCGCCAATCAATGGTGGGATTATGAAAGGCAAGCCAAGGGTGACCCAAAACAACAGGAACTGCCGGGCAATGTGTAAGGTAGAATTCAATATCTTCAGAATGTAAGGCTCCTACTGTAAGTATTACTGGAGGTGTACGGTGAGTAATTACCCCATTGGAAAGTGGACCCCCATCTAAGCCGTGCATGGTGATACATCTATCTAACGGTAAATGTGGAATGCCTAAGGCCTTAGCCCAGGTTAAATCCATAAAGTTTCCTGCAGCTCCACTGTCGACAAAAGCCGACACCAAAGAACTGAGGCTGCCAAAGGAAACTTTAACAGGGACTAATAGAGAGTTGTTTGAGGAGATAAGCTGCAGACCTAAGTGAACCCCCTCACCATTCACCTGGTCAGAGCGTTTCCCGACTTGTTCGGGCAGTTACGAGCAAAATGTCCCTTATCCCCACAGTACAAACAAAGACCGGATTTTATTCTTCTGGTTCTTTCCTCAGGAGACAGCCGGGAGAGACCTATCTGCATGGGCTCCTCGACGTCCTCTGGGAAGATATAAACACAAGGACTAGACCTTACAGTTGTTCCTCTTTCAGCCCTCCGCTCTCGGAGACGACGATCAATCTTTATAGCAAGCTCCATGAGTTTATCGAGAGTCTCAGGAGCGGGGTACTGGAGGAGACTGTCTTTAATAAATTCAGATAAACCGAGGCGAAACTGACTGCGCAGGGCCGGGTCATTCCAGCCACAGTCGTTCGACCAACGGCGAAACTCGGTACAATAAACCTCCGCTGGATTTCTACCTTGTTTGAGAGCGCGCAGATGACTCTCAGCGGACGCCTCTCTATCTGGGTCATCATACAAGAGCCCTAATGACTTAAAAAGGCGTCTACAGATAACAACGCAGGATCCTCAGCTTTTAAACCAAATGCCCAGGTCTGAGGATCCCCCTGGAGTAAAGAAATAATAATCCCAACCCGCTGAGATTCGGTACCAGAGGACGTAGGTCTTAAACGAAAATAAAGCTTACAGGCTTCTTTAAAATTAAAAAAATCTTTTCTGTCACCGGAAAAACGGTCGGGCAAATGCATCTTTGGTTCAGGGACTACCTTCGGGGAGGCTCGCAAAAGATCTTCCTGCGATCTCACCCGAAGAGAAAGATCCTGAACCATCTGAGTAAGTTCTTGAATCTGGTTGACTGAGAGCTGACCGGGATTTGGCCCTAAACCTGTCGGATTCATGAGGCCGATAAACTCTCACAAAAGCAGAATGAGAAAAAATTAAACCCCGTTTAATTTTAAGCTTTGGTATGGCCGGTAATAATGTTATGATTCCAGCACTCTGGTCTGGGGAGATCTTATAGCAAGGACCTGAGCACTGGAACGTAATGCTGGGAAAGGGAACGGGAATAGCCCCTGGCGCCTTAACTCCGTTGTCTCGCCCGTCCTGTCAGAAATCTCTTGCGAGACTATGGTTGCTTGAGCCCATAGCAGCCGCGTTTGAAGGGCGGATTACGTCTGCCCAACTCCGATGCCCCGTCAGGTCTTAATGGGAGACAAAGAGAAATCCGAGACAGGGTGATAACAAAGGGCCCTCTAACTAAACAACAAAGCCAGGGGCTACAGACTAACCTAAAACTAGAATATGTGCGGAAAACCGCCAGGGAAAAGGACAACCAAAATACCAACTTGTCCACTCTCCTACCCGGCACCGCCGAGTTCCGGAGAGGACTTGTGGAAGCGGAAACCTCCGCAAATGCTCCGAAACAGAATACAAAATGAAGCGGGCTAGGTCGCAGCACGCAGCAGAGCCGCAACTCACGAAAACCACACGAGATCCTCTGGCGACTATTGCGGGCAATTGAGGACCAGAAGACTCCTTGGGATGAGATGACAACTCCAAGATTTCAGGAACTCTGAGGACAGGAATGACCGGACACAGCAGGACTGGAACAGACGTTCAGCAAACCTAAGCAGCATGCAGAAAGCTATTACCGGCGTCTGCGTGAAGCACTGAGAAGGTATTTAGCAGGGAGTCCTCCAATCAGATGTTCAGAGCCTGATTAGCATAAATGCCGTGCAGCTGCCTTGCTGCACGACCAGAAGACAAGTGTATGTGGTTAACTTGATTGACCCTGCAACGGGAAGCGCGGTCCGCCCGTGGCGTCCCCGTTGCTAGGGTCCAGGCGGCTCAGTGCGCCCGGCGTCCCAGCGTTGCTAGGGAGCCGGCGGCTCAGCGCGCACGGCGTCCCAGCGTTGCTAGGGACCCGACGGCTAGCACGCTCGGCGTCCCTAGTTGCTAGGCGCCGGGCCGCGAGGACATCGCGGACCACGGCGCCTAACACTGGGTACCAGAGCGGTTTCTTCATGCACCCAGACTTAAGAGGTCTTTCTTCTGTGAATTTTCGGATAAGCCTGGTTCTAGGGGTTCTTAACCCCTCTTCAAGGGGGGGGGGGTACTGTTACAATCCTGAGCACTCATGTTTTGTTATTGTTATAAATTACCGTTGCTTCAGTTTGTGGATCTACAGGTCACAGCTAGCTCCTGCATAGTTGTCTCCCAGTGCCTTTGCTCCTGCACTCAGCAACTGACTTCACAGGTGTCTGGATTCTGTAATTACAGCTCGTTACCTGAAAACTACTATTCAGCTTGTCAGCCTGCTCAGTCTGCACTGCAGCTGCATGTTATATCAATTACTGGGGGCCTGTCTGGTGCTCACAACTGATTGGTCCAGCCTGTTCTTTTAAGCTTCTCAATCCCAAGAAGCTTTGCCAATTATAGCTACTCCATGTGGTGTTCTGCTCTCTGGTTCCTCTCTGGTCTCAGTTCATCTGTCCAGTGGGTATTGCCTTGTTCCAGTATTGAATTCCAGCTTCAACATCTTGCTGACGACTTTAGTCTGCCGACTGCCGTTACCCTGTCTCCAAGTGTCTGCACCCCAGTCCGTCCGTGTGCCGCTACCTCCTGTGTCACCCCTGGAGTGCCAGCTGCTGTTCCATCTCCACGGCCCCAGCGTACCATCTGGCCGTGTGCACCCTGCCACCTTCTCCAGTTCCTGTTTGTTCCTGTGTATCCCTGCGGCTGATCATATACAACACCTCTACCATAACTCTAGTCCAGTTCAGGTATCAAGTGACCCAGACAGGGGGCCGTGACCTGCACGTCGGAAGCCGCAAAGCCCATATCCCCTTGCGGGGCTCCCTGGTGAAAACCTTTCCGGCGTGTTTGACTCCGCGCCTCTGTTCTGGGTAACGTCAACCACTTGGTACCTGATCCCGAATTCCGGATTCTGCACCAGTTCCTGACAGGAAGACTAGGAAAAAAGCTTCCGGCCACTTTTGTAAGCTCAATTAGTTATTCAGTGATTGAGACGCAATTCAAGGTTTTATCGCGATGGCATAGATGTCCCCTGACACTTGCTAAAATATTTCCTGGTGTACCGGATACGTGTTGGCGCTGTAATAAGGAGACGGGTTCTCCGATGCATATCTGGTGGGGTTGTTGCATACTTTGCCCCCTTTGGAACAAAGTTATTGCGTTCTCGAGGTTGATCGTGGGCTCTGAGGTCCCCTCCAAACCCGCTTTCTGGCTTCTTAACTTAGTTACAGGTTCCGTGGCAACATACAAACAGTCTTTAATAAAGTTTCTTAATAGCGCCGCTAAAGCGGTTATCCCTGTTCGTTGGCGGTGCACTACACCGCCTACTGTGCAGGAGTGGTTTGACAGAATAGATTTGTATATGTCCATGGAGGAATTGCGAGTGACACCAGAGAACCAACGGAGATTCACGGCTACTTGGTTTCCCTGGTTGGATTTCAAGTCCTCACAGACATACCTAACGAATGTGACTTGAGTACGAGTCCCATGTACTGGGCCCTACATCCAGAATCTAACTGTCTTACCGTTTAACGGTATCCTGGGCTGGCACTTCTGCTCTATGGTTCAAATAGACTTAGGAAAGACCACACTACCCTTTCCTCCCTTCCCTCTCTTTGACTCTCTTTTTCTTCCTTTCTTTTCTGTTTTCTTTTTCCCCTTTTTCGTTTCTATGTTATGATTTGTTTTGTTTAGACAGGGATTGATAGATGACTATTTGGTTGATTGGATGTAATGGTAAATTAATCTAGGCATTAAGTATATATCTTAAGGGCCCTACACATTGGCTGATCCACCGCCGAGCTGCCAGGCGGCAGATACGTCCGACGGGCGACCCGGCGGCGGAGGGGCAGTGACGGGGGAGTGAAGTTTCTTCACTTCCCCCCATCACCCGACTGCATTGAAGTGCAGGCAAATATGGACGAGATCGTCCATATTGGCCTGCATGTACAGCTGACGGGGAACCAGCGATGAACGAGCGCGGGGCCGCGCATCGTTCATCGCTGGAGCCTCCACACTCATAGATATGAACGGTATCTCGTTCATTTATGAACGAGATCGTTCATATCTTTGATATCTGACAACCCAGCTTAAATGGAAGGCCACATTCCTATGAATGTAATGTCTGAAGCAGTACTAAAGAACAATCTAAGTAAAGTAGGGACACCATACCTGGGACGCTGATGGATTACACAGGTTCTGTGTCAGATTAAAACCAGCTGAAATGTTAGCTTGGAAATCAGCCAGCCACAGAGCCAATTGTAATCCATGTGTGAGCCAGGAAAAAGAAATAATATGGTCACCGTAAAGGATCATTATGGTGTGAATGTTGTTATATGAAACACACAACAAATTGAAACAGCAACAAAAAAATGCCATGTATGTGCCATATCAAAAAACTGTATGTGTATCTTGGATGTACTGTGCAGCGTGAAAGATAAATCAAAGCTATGTGTCATCACAAAGCAATGTGAACACAGAAAGAGGCCCATCCAAATAACAAACAGTTGTGTGTTATGTAATATTTGCAAACAAACGTGTATAGATTGTGCGTTGAACATATGCAGGGACTACATACCATTTCTGAGAGAGGTAGAGGTGAAATGAGCTGAATAGGTGGTTGAATTGCATGCAGGGGTTTGATTTGCTAATAATCGCTAGCACATGAGGTACGGGAAGCCCGAGCTGAACGTTTGCAAATGCTGCACAGGTCAGGACTTACTCATCAGCTGCGAACGCCCAGTGTGCACTGACATTGGATGGATGTGCACCTCTGCAAAAACCACGTCTGCAAACTGTAGCACACCCCCCCGCAAGACACCCACCTACACGCCCATTTTTGCTACCCTGCGAAGCCATGCCCCCGCAACGCCTTCAACACGCCTCTTTGTCGTTGCCTAACAGCGAATACGAATGCTGTGTGCACTTCTGCTAATTTATCACTCGGGAAGGTCTGCACATACGCAATTTTGCTTTTGCGCGTGCGCACAGTGCTGCGAATTCTAGCAGCAATCAGATCTGAATTACCCCCCTTGTGTGGTCGCTTTCTCCATCCATGACATGGGATCTTCTGGGAGGGAATAGGGAGGTTAGTGTGCGGATATATGGAACAGATTCATCTTGTGGGAGTGTAGCCCGACTTCTGCGCTTGTGTGAGATATGCGGACAGAGATATTACGCCTGTTTCACATGGATTTCTGCACAGGGTGGATGTTAGTAACAATACTAATACTGATGGCTGCAGATAGACAAACAGTGGGTTTTGGTATTTCCCAGCGCAAAATTAGTAAAAATGAGTGACGAAGATATACAATATGTAATAATTTTATTTTTGAAAAAGGATATAATTCATAAAAAATGTATATAAAATAGAATTCAATTCCTAAGTGTGAAAATCCTCTAAAACTGTAAATAATATTCAGCAAAGAGATATCTGTAGTTATTTGCTGTGTAGGTTTCTAAAGGATGCAGTGTGCTGTCAAAATCAATTCATAAACAAGAAAATCCTTTTAAAAAACTGCAAACAGGCAATGCTCAGCCCAGCAATATCTGTAGTTATTAGTATGTGAATTACAGCAGATAAGATGTGTAAAATTTGGAAAAAGACACCTATTATTGGTAAACAAAAGGACAAACTACATAAAACACATAAACAACATAAAATTTGTAGACCACTTATATGCACCTATAGAGCTTATATCCGTTTGGATGCCATCTAATATCAAGCGTTTAGGCAAATATGATGGACTGGAAAAGTTCAAACCCAATCAGAAGGGTGCACTATTCAGCGGCTTATCCACTCTGTGGGTGTAAAAACAAGGATTATAAAGTTCTTATAGAGGCAACTCCTCAATGACAGTAATTAGGAGAGATCACAAGTTCAAACTGATTAAAGTCAGTCTTTCAGCACACGTAAGCCCAGGTATGCTCCGTATAACTGTGTGTGCTGATGGCATAGATTAAAAGAAATACCTCGGCCCCTCCTGCATCTGAGGTCCTTTGCGGTGTTGGTAATGTCCAGTGGTACCCTTGTGACGGGTGAGTCCGGGGTCCGCCGGCGAATGTCCTGTACAGGCCGTTCTCAGCGCTGAGCGGCAACGTCCAGGATCGATTAGATCCGAGATCGACACGTTTCGTCTTGGATAAGGCTTCCTCAGGATTGCAGATCCTTGCCCGCTTCCTGGGTGGCCGGGAGTGCCACACGATTTTTGGGAGCCTCCCGGCCTTTCCGGGAGAGTAGGCAAGTATGAGCGGAAGGTTTTCATAGCCCTCCCTGCACCACATACTCTCTGAGCCCCGGAGCCTCTTCTGTGCATGATGTCACAGAATTGCCTCCCTGCCAAAGCCACGCCCAGATCCTCAGTGGCCCAGACTCCGCAACACAGCACCTGGGTTGCCGGCCTGGAAGCCCCAAGATGGCTAATGTAATGGATAGAGTGGGTGATATCGCGGAGGGTAATGTCTGGACGCTGAATCAATGTACAAGGTGACAGTGCTGTGCAGTGCAGTGGGTGTGCAGTGTCACTGACACTACACAGCACTCTCACCTTTTACATTGATTCAGCGAGTCGGTCAGCTCTGCCAGCCAGTCACTATTGTTTGCGCCGTTGTCTCAACGCGCCGCATTAGGTGATTCATCAGGCACTGTATGTGCTGTTCACGCCATTGCAAGGGGCTACGACTCCTTAACCATCGCATGCCCTTTTGTTATGCACACCAGTGCCAGCAGGAAAGTACTGGTGTCAGAACTGTTATGCACTCCAGTGTCTGCAGGAATGTACTGGTGTTTGAACTGTTATGCAAAACAGATGGACTCACAGACAAACTGGGGGATATGACATAAAGTACACAGAAGGTGATAGGGTAACAAAATACACACAAAGTGAACAGAGAAGCCCAGAGGCTAAGGAACTGGGTATCTCCCTTGTATTAGAACTGCTAAGATGGAAAAAGCAAGATGTTGTGTTTTAATACGTAGAGTACCCGAAATGCTGTTGCTAAGGGCAACAGCAAAACCCTAAAGGGTTACCAACGGGTGTGGCAGTAAACTCCTTGGTCAGAGATGGAATGATAGACACAAGGAGAATCTCCACAATCCAAATTCTCACTTGCAGTGCACAGGTTTTAGCTTACTGCCACTAAACTGACCCCTGACACCTAGCACAGTGAGACAGGATTAGACAGGCAAGTCTTAGAATACAGCCGCAAACTTGCTAAGTTCACAGAGTAGTAACAGAACCCCAGCAAGCTAAACGACTGACTCCAGGTCTTACTGCTAGGTCTGGATTGGCAGAGTGTAATACCAAATTCCCAGGCCTATTTGCAGTAAGCAACAAACAAATACAAAGCTACACAGTACTGGCTAACGTTCATGAACTGACTAACCAACAAAGATTCAGCAGCATCTGCTTACCCTGAAAAGAGGCCTTATAAAGCAGGTGCTGTCCACGTCCCACTCAGACCTCACAGACTGTGAGCACAAAAACCAGCACCGGATCCCCTGCCGTGCACAGAGCCTATAACCACTGCACAGCAAAAGACCCGAACCGGAGTATCAGCTGCGCTCAGGTTACTCCACTAGCACTTGTCTCCCGGTTGCCATGACGACGTGGCAGCACAGGGCAGGAGACCCTAACAGTACCCCCCCTCTGACGAGGGGTCAAAGAACCCCTACCACCGGGTTTATCGGGGAACTGCGAGAAGAAAGAGCGTATCAGTCTGGGGGCATGAAGATCACAACTGCGCACCCACGACCGCTCCTCCGGGCCATACCCCTTCCAGTGCACCAAAAATGACAGCCGACCCCGAACCACCTTGGAGTCAAGAATCCTTTCAACAACAAACTCCCTCTGGCCACGTATCAGAAGAGGGGAAGGTCTTCCACTGGTAGAAGGATTACTAATCGCCCGTTTTAAAAGGGAACAATGAAATGTTTTATTGATACCCAAAGAACGGGGCAGATCTAACTGAAATGCCACCGGATTGATAACCCTGGTGATCTTATAAGGGCCGATGAACCGGGGCCCTAACTTATGAGATGGCTGTCTCAACTTCAAATTCTTGGTAGACAACCAGACGAAGTCTCCTAATTTGAAGCTGCAGGGTCTTTTCCGCTTATCAAAAACCCTTTTGGTCACTAATGACACAGACACAAGGGCTTTCTTCACTTTCCGCCAAATACCTCTAAGGACCGAAACCACAGAGGAACCACCAGGCGTGGAGTCCACGGGGTCAAAAGAATTGGCCTTAGGATGATGCCCATACACACAAAGGAAGGGAGAGATCCCTGTAGCAGAGTGAGCCGCGTTGTTATAGGCAAACTCCGCCATGGACAGATGAGCAACCCAGTCAGTCTGACACTTGGAGACATAACACCTGAGGAACTGCTCCAAGGACTGGTTCACCCTTTCAGTCTGCCCATTAGACTGCGGATGGTAGCCTGACGACAAGCTGACAGAAATCTGGAGATCGGAACAAAATGCCCTCCAGAATTTGGCCACAAACTGGGATCCGCGGTCAGAGACCACATCAAGTGGCAACCCGTGGAGACGCACAACATGCAGCATAAATAATTCAGACAGGCGTCTGGCTGATGGCAGCCCAACCAGTGGAACGAAGTGCGCCATCTTCGAAAACCTGTCAACGACAACCCAGATGGCTGTCATCCCCGAGGATTTGGGCAAGTCCACCACAAAATCCATTGAAATGTGGGTCCATGGCTTAGATGGGATAGAGAGTGGATGTAATGGGCCAACAGGAACCCCTCTAGGAGTCTTATTTCGGGCACAGATGTCACATGCCCGAACCCACTGATCCACATCCTTAGCCACCGAGGGCCACCACACCGCCCTAGATAGCAACTCCCGAGTTCTGGCAATACCCGGGTGACCTGCCGACTTCTTGGCATGGAATTCCAGGAACACTCGCTGTCTTAACCTAGGAGGCACAAACAAAAGACCTACCGGAAGGTCTGGAGGAGCCTGCTCCTGTGCTCTAAGGACTAATGATAAGAGGTCCTGGGTAATGCCCACTTTAATACATGATGGGGAAACAATGGGCAACGGCTCCTCGGTGGTCTCCTGGATTGGAGCAAAACTCCGCGAGAGCGCATCAGCCTTGATGTTTTTTGACCCAGGGCGATATGTTATCAAAAAATTAAAGCGAGCAAAAAACAAAGCCCATCGTGCCTGCCTGGCATTGAGACGCTTCGCTGACTCTAAATATGCCAGATTCTTATGGTCAGTGAGAATTGAGACCACAAACTTAGCCCCCTCAAGCCAGTGTCTCCACTCCTCGAGTGCATCCTTAATAGCCAACAATTCCCGGTTACCCACGTCATAATTCATCTCGGCAGGCGAAAATTTACGGGAAAAGTAAGCACAGGGATGAAGGCGATTATCAGACACTCCCATCTGAGAAAGCACTGCCCCAATACCCATCTCAGAGGCATCCACCTCCACCACAAAAGGACGCTCTGGATCTGGGTGTCGCAGCACCTTGGCCGAAACAAATGCCCTTTTGAGACGGGCAAAAGCCGCTTTAGCCTCACAAGACCAGTGAGCAACATCCGCCCCTTTCTTAGTGAGTGCCACCAAGGGCGCCACTATAGACGAAAATCCAGCGATAAATCGTCTATAAAAATTCGCAAAGCCCAGGAAACGCTGAAGCGCCTTCAAACTAGTGGGCTGCACCCAATCCAGGACTGCCTGTACCTTGGAACCCTCCATTTGGAAACCTTCTGGGGAGATAATATATCCTAGAAATGCGATTTGCTGAACTTCAAATTCGCACTTCTCCAGCTTTGCCCCAAGCCGGTGGTCTCTGAGTTTCTGGAGGACTAAGCGTACATGCTTCCGATGTTCCTCCAGGGAATGGGAGAAGATTAGGATGTCATCTAAGTATACAACTAAGAATCTATCCAAATATTCCCTGAGCACATCATTCATGAAATCCTGGAAGACTGCCGGGGCATTACAGAGCCCAAAAGGCATCACCAAATATTCATAATGCCCTGAGTGGGTATTAAAGGCAGTCTTCCATTCATCCCCCTCTCTTATTCGGATTAGATTGTACGCACCGCGTAGGTCAATCTTAGAAAAAATGGTGGCAGTACGAAGCTGGTCAAACAAGACCGAAATGAGAGGCAGTGGGTATGAGTTTTTAATCGTGATACGGTTCAATTCCCTGAAGTCGATGCAGGGTCGCAACGAACCGTCCTTTTTACCCACGAAGAAGAACCCCGACCCAACTGGAGACTGTGAAGGTCTGATAAATCCCTTAGCCAAGTTCTCCTGAATGTACTCTGCCATAGCCTGAGTCTCAGGACGTGACAGGGAGTACAACCTGCTCTTGGGAAGCTTAGCATTTGGCAACAAATCAATGGCACAGTCATAGGGGCGATGGGGAGGTAGTACCTCTGCAACTTTTTTGGAGAACACGTCCGCAAAATCTGCATAACACCCTGGCAATCCTGGCAAACTTAGCTGCGAGAGCCTGACTGGAAGGCTCAAGCAACTCCTGAAACAATCAGTACCCCAACTAAGAATCTCCCCAGAGACCCAGTCAAATTGAGGATTGTGGGCCCTTAACCAGGGTAACCCCAACACCAATGGGGCAAAAGTACAGACAGTCACATAAAAGGACAATTTTTCAGAGTGTGTGGCTCCAATAAACAAAGAAATCTGGCTAGTGCAAGAGGTAATTTTACCTTGGGATAATGGTTCCCCGTTTAACCCACAAATCTCAATTTCCGATGCCAAGGGTACTAAGGGAACAGAGTGTTTCAGGGCGAATTGGCGGTCCATAAAAACCCCGTCGGCCCCACTGTCCACAAAGGCCTCAGTCTTGACAGTTTGACCGAGGATCTTCAAGGTCACCGGAATGATAAAAGTCTTCTTGGGAAATTCTGACTTCTGGCCTGACAGGATATTTCCCATCACCCTCAGGCCCTGAAGTTTTCCGGCTTTTCTGGGCATGATACTACCACATGACCTTTATTCCCACAGTACAAACACAACCCCTGCTGTCTCCTCCGCGTCTTCTCACGCGAGGAGAGGCGGGTAGCCCCAATCTGCATAGGCTCCTCAGAAAATTCCTCAGAGTCTGAGGTTCCCTTGGGAAGGAAGGAAATCTCAGTCTCCCTTTCAAGCCTACGCTCTCTCAGCCGTCTATCCACCCGGATGGATAACTGCATGAGCTGATCCAAGCTATCAGGCAAGGGATATTGTACCAGTTGGTCCTTTATCTGGTTAGAAAGACCTCTTCAGTACTGGTGTCTCAGGGCTGGGTCATTCCACTGGGTATCATGGGCCAACCTCCGAAACTCCGTACAGTAAACCTCAACTGGCCTGCGCCCTTGCTTAAGGATCGAAATCTGAGCCTCGGCTGAGGCCGTCTTGTCAGGGTCATCATACAACATGCCCAGTGCCGTAAAAAAAGCATCAACACTTTTAAGCGACGGACAGTCAGGCTGCAACCCATATGCCCAGACCTGTGGGTCTCCTTGTAGCAAGGAAATCACTATGCCCACCCGCTGAATCTCCGACCCAGAAGACTGAGGCCTAAGCCGGAAGTATAGCTTGCAGCTCTCCTTGAAACAAAAGAACTGCGAGCGATCTCCAGAAAAACGATCCGGGAGATTTACTTTCGGCTCCTTAACCCCTGCAGGTGCTGCTGCTGCGGGAGCTCCGCCAGCAGCCTGGGAGGTGTGCATTTTAATGGACAAATCATTAAATTGTCGAGTCAGGACCTGCACCTGATCGACCACCTGTTGCAACGTATTTTGAGGGGTATGCTCCATATTCCCACAAAATTTCAACAGGAGTATTAGGCTGCTGAATATGTTATGCACACCAGTGCCAGCAGGAAAGTACTGGTGTCAGAACTGTTATGCACTCCAGTGTCTGCAGGAATGTACTGGTGTTTGAACTGTTATGCAAAACAGATGGACTCACAGACAAACTGGGGGATATGACATAACGTACACAGAAGGTGATAGGGTAACAAAATACACACAAAGTGAACAGAGAAGCCCAGAGGCTAAGGAACTGGGTATCTCCCTTGTATTAGAACTGCTAAGATGGAAAAAGCAAGATGTTGTGTTTTAATACGTAGAGTACCCGAAATGCTGTTGCTAAGGGCAACAGCAAAACCCTAAAGGGTTACCAACGGGTGTGGCAGTAAACTCCTTGGTCAGAGATGGAATGATAGACACAAGGAGAATCTCCACAATCCAAATTCTCACTTGCAGTGCACAGGTTTTAGCTTACTGCCACTAAACTGACCCCTGACACCTAGCACAGTGAGACAGGATTAGACAGGCAAGTCTTAGAATACAGCCGCAAACTTGCTAAGTTCACAGAGTAGTAACAGAACCCCAGCAAGCTAAACGACTGACTCCAGTCTTACTGCTAGGTCTGGATTGGCAGAGTGTAATACCAAATTCCCAGGCCTATTTGCAGTAAGCAACAAACAAATACAAAGCTACACAGTACTGGCTAACGTTCATGAACTGACTAACCAACAAAGATTCAGCAGCATCTGCTTACCCTGAAAAGAGGCCTTATAAAGCAGGTGCTGTCCACGCCCCACTCAGACCTCACAGACTGTGAGCACAAAAACCAGCACCGGATCCCCTGCCGTGCACAGAGCCTATAACCACTGCACAGCAAAAGACCCGAACCGGAGTATCAGCTGCGCTCAGGTTACTCCACTAGCACTTGTCTCCCGGTTGCCATGACGACGTGGCAGCACAGGGCAGGAGACCCTAACACCTTTGTCCGTGCAATATTCAACCACTCACACAAAGATGATTGGCGGTAATACTCCATATAATACAACTATTGCACACCCCAAGGGCGTGCAAGGGTTAAGGGGGCGTGAAGAGTGCCTGTAGGGCGCGATGAATCACCTTGTGTATATATATATATATATATATATATATATATATATAGATCTATAAAATATGTATAAATCTATAATATATATTATATATACACACATATATATATATATATTGTGTGTGTGTGTGTATGTATATATATATATATATATATATATAAAGGATTGATAAAAGCGCGCGAGGTGCTGAAACGCTGCCCAGTAAAATAAATATATATATATATATATATATATATAGTTTGTAAGAAAGTGACAGCACTCTATGTCAGTAACATTAATTCTGGTGCAGGGTCCTGGCAATTGATATATACACTCACTTCCTCCAAAATGGAAAAAAGCAATTAGACCAGCACTCACGTTTTTGAAGAGAAAAAAAGTAGTTTTATTCCTGACAGATCATCTGGGAGTAACTACTGCTACGATCCGCCCATCAATTACTCCCATTTCCATCTTGGTGCAATCCACAACAGTAAATTCATACTCAGTATCGTGTGCCGTGTCAAGCAGCACTCCATCAACGTTTTTGAAGAGAAAAAAAGTAGTTTTATTCCTGACAGATCATCTGGGAGTAACTACTGCTACGATCCGCCCAACAGCTGTTTCAACGTTTCCTCGTCTTCATCAGGGGCAATGGTCACTCAGATCGGAGCCCTTTTAAATGGTGCAGTGAATGCCGAGGGTTTTTACAATATATATATTGTGTGTGTGTGTGTATATATATATATATATATATATATAAAAGGATTGATAAAAGCGCGCGAGGTGCTGAAACGCTGCCCAGTAAAATAAATATATATATATATATATATATATATATATACGAATATTTAAATAAATAATGTTTTCTTTGCAGG